>NW_020172625.1:3834003-3888280 GCF_003031525.2 Neophocaena asiaeorientalis asiaeorientalis
GACACAATAGACCAGATAGATTTAATTGATATTTATAAGACATTCCATCCAAAAACAGCAGATTGCACTTCCTTCTCAAGTGCGCATGGAACATTCTCCAGGATACATTACACCTTGGGTCACAAATCAAGCCTCAGTAAATTTAAGAAAATTGAAATCATATCAAGCATCTTTTCTGACCACAACACTATGAGATTAGAAATGAATTACAGGGAAAAAAACGTAAAAAACACAAACACATCTAGGCTAGACAATACCTTACTAAATAGCCAAGAGACCACTGAAGAAATCAAAGAGGAAATCAAAATATACCTACAGACAAATGACAACGAAAACAGGACGATCCAAAACCTATGGGATGCAGTAAAGGCAGTTCTAAGAGGGAAGTTTATAGCAATACAATGCTACCTGAAGAAACAAGAAAAATCTCAAACAAACAATCTAACCTTACACCTAAAGGAACTAGAGGAAGAAGAACAAACAAAACCCAAAGTTAGCAGAAGGAAAGAAATCATAAAGATTGAGCAGAAATAAATGAAATAGAAACAAGAAAACAATAGCAAAGAGCAATAAAACTAAAAGCTGGTTCTTTGGGAAGATAAACATAGTTGATAAACTTTTAGCCAGACTCATCAAGAAAAAGATGGAGAGGACTCAAATCAATAAAATTAGAAATGAAAAAGAAGTTACAATGGACACTGCAGAAATACAAAGCCTCATAAGAGATTCCTACAAGCAACTCTATGCCAATAAAATGGACAACCTGGAAGAGATGGACAAATTCTTAGAAGGTTTAACCTTCCAACACTGAACCAGGAAGAAATAGAAAATATGAACAGACTAAACACAAGTAATGAAGTTGAAACTGATTAAAATCTTCCAACAAACAAAAGTCCAGGACCAGATGGCTTCACAGGTGAATTCTATTAAACATTTAGAGAAGAGCTAACACCCATCCTTCTCAAACTTCCAAAAAATTGCAGAGGAAGGAACACTCCCAAACTCATTCTACGAGGCCACCATCACCCTGATACCAAAACCAGACAGAGATACTACAAAAAAAGAAAATTACAGACCAATATCACTGATGAATACAGATGCAAAAATCCTCAACAAAATACTAGCAAACAGAATCCAACAAGACATTAAAAGGATCATGCACCACGATCAAGTGGGATTTATCCCAGGGATGCAAGGATTCTTCAATATATGCAAATCAATCAATGTGATTCACATTAACAAATTGAAGAGTGAAAACCACATTATCATCTCAATAGATGCAGAAAAAGCTTTTGACAAAAAGCTTTTGACAGCACCCATTTATGATAAAAACTCTCCAGAAAGTGGGCATAGAGGGAACCTACCTCAGTATAATAAAAACCATGTATGACAAACCCACAACAAACATCATTCTTAATGGTGAAAAACTGAAAGCATTTCTTCTAAGATCAGGAATAAGACAAGGATGTCCACTCTTGCCACTATTATTCAACATAGTTTTGGAAGTCCTAGCCATGGCAATCAGAGAAGAAAAAGAAATAAAAGGAATACAAATAGGAAAAGAAGAAGTTAAACTGTCACTGTTTGCAGATGACATGATACTATACATAGAGAATCCTAAAGATGCCACTAGAAAACTACTAGAGCTAATCAGTGAATTTGGTAAAGTTGCAGTATACAAAATTGATGCACAGAAATATGTTACATTCCTATACACTAACAATGAAAGATCCAAAAGAGAAGCTAAGGAAAGAATCATATTTACCACTGCAACAGAAATACCTAGGAATAAACCTACCTAAGGAGGTAAAAGACCTGTACTTAGAAAACTATAAGACACTGATGAAAGAAGTCAAAGGTGACACAAACAGATGGAGAGATACACCTTGTTCTTGGATTGGAAGAATCAACATTGTGAAAATGACTCTACTACCCAAAGCAATCTACAGATTCAATGCAATCCCTATCAAATTACTACTGGCATTTTTTACAGAACTAGAACAAAAAATCTTAAAATTTGTATGGAGACACAAAAGACCCCAAATAGCCAAAGCAGTCTTGAGGGAAAAAAACGGAGCTGGAGGGATCAGACTCCCTGACTTCAGACTGTACTACAAAGCTACAGTAATTAAGACAATATGGTATTGCACAAAAACAGAAAGATAGATCAATGGAACAGGATAGAAAGCCCAGTGATAAAACCACACACCTATGGTCCACTAATCTATGACAAAGGAGGCAAGGATATAGAATGGAGAAAAGACAGCCTCTTCAATAAGTGGTGCTGGGAAAACTGGACAGCTACATGTAAAAGAATGAAATTAGAACACTCCCTAACACCATACACAAAAATAAACTCAAAATGGATTAAAGACCTAAATGTAAGACTGGACACTATTTCCTCATAGAGGAAAATGTAGGAAGAACACTCTGTGACATAAATCACAGCAAGATCCTTGTTGACCCACCTCTTAGAGAAATGGAAATAAAAACAAAAATAAACAAATGGGACCTAATGAAACTTAAAAGCTTTTGCACAGCAAAGGAAACTACAAACAAGATGAAAAGACAGCCCTCAGAATGGGAGAAAATATTTGCAAATGAAGCAACTGACAAAGGATTAATCTCCAGAATTTACAAGCAGCTCATGCAGCTCAATATCAAAAAACAAAGAAACCAATCCAAAAATTGTCCAAAGACCTAAATAGACATTTCTCCAAAGAAGACATATAAATGGCCAAGAAGCACATGAAAATCTGCTCAACATCACTAATTATTAGAGAAATGCAAATCAAAACTACAATGTGGTATCACATCACACCAGTTAAAATGGGCATCTCCAGAAAATCTACAAACAACAAATGCTGGAGAGTGTGTGGAGAAAAGGGAACCCTCTTGCACTGTGGGTGGGAATGTAAATTGATACAGCCACTGTGGAGAACAATATGGAGGTTCCTTAAAAAACTAAAAATAGAACTACCATATGTCCCAGAAATCCTACTACTGGGTGTATACCCAGAGAAAACCATAATTCAAAAAGACACATGCACCCCAATGTTCATTGCAGCACTATTTACAATAGGGAGGTCATGGAAGCAACCTAAATGCCCATCGAAAGATGAGTAGATAAAGAAGATGTGGTACATGTATACAATGGAATATTACTCAGCCATAAATAGGAATGAAATTGGGTCGTTTGTAGAGATGCGGATGGACCTAGAGACTATCATACAGAGTGAAGTAAGTCAGAAAAAGAAAAACAAATATCGTATATTAACGCATATATGTGGAATCTAGAAAAATGGTACAGATGAACTGGTTTGCAAGGCAGAAATAGACACAGATGTAGAGAACAAACCTATGGACACCAAGGGGGGAAAGCAGCGGGGGATGGGGGTGGTGTAATGAATTGGGCAATTAGGATTGACATGTATACACTGATGTGTATAAAATAGGTAACTAATAACCTTCTGTATAAAAAATAAATTAATTAAATTAAATTAAAAAAAGAAACAAAACAAAAAACCCTGCAGGGCTGGAAAGCAGGTCAGTGGTTGCCAGGGGATGAGGTTGGGGAATGCTTGATTACAAAGGAGCAACACAAGGGAATTTTGGGGGTGAGGGGTGTCGATAGAACTATTCTGTGTCTTGATTGTGGTGGTGGATACATGCCTCTTTGCATTTGTCAATAGAACTGTACATCAATAAAAAAACAATTTTATTGTATGTAAAACCAAATATTTTAAAATAAGTTTAAAAACTCGAAACAACAACAACAAAAAATCCCACTGTAACATAGCCAATAAAGTCAATGATTGATTAGGTAAGAAGGTGAAATGACTGAAATACATCCAGTTTTTTCTACTGTAAGGTGGAACTAATAGTAATACCTATTTCCCAGGGTTGTTATGAGATTCTGCGTCGCACAACATCTGGCACAGCGGAAATTCTCAATAAATTCTCAATAACCATTATTAGTAATAAAGTGTAGCCATTAAGCACACAAACCCTGGATCAAAATGCCCGGGTTCAAGTTCTCGTTTGCCCACTTACTAGTTGTGTGGCCTTGGGTAAGTCATTTTGCTTCTGCTCCTCTGAGTTCTCTATTTTAAAAATGTGGGTAATGACAGTACATACCTCAGAGGGTCTCTGCTAGGGTTAACTGAGTTAATCACGGTGGAGTACCTGGAACAGGGCCTGGCACCGCGCCACAGAGGGAGGGGGAGAGTTGTAAAAAAACGAGCGGGGTGGGAGAAATGCCAAAAGCTTCTGTGAGTTCAGAAGGGAAAGGAAGTGACCTGGTTGCATGTTTGTGTGTGTGTGTGTGTGTGTGTGTGCGTGCGTGCACGTAGGGATGGTTGGTGTTGGTCTTGGTTTTATCTAAATGAGTTGTACACCTAAAGTGAATGGAAAAAAAGTCAGGAAAAGACAAGTCTTAAACATTTATCAGGTATGCCCTTCAAGAACAACTTCCAACTGTGGTAGAGACACTGCGAATAGGGCCCAGATGGAAACAGACCTGGATTCTCCAAAGAGCAAGAGAGCTAAAACAAAGAAGGTAACTTGCTACATTAGCATGGTGTCAAAGGCAGGGTGAATTTGCATTAAAGGAGTGTGAAAGTTTCAAGACAAAGTAGGTCATGAGAAAAGAGAGTTAAATAGACCCAGAGACTCTGTTGAATGATTTAGACCTCTTATGTAGCTGATTGAATAAAGAGGGAGGTTTCTCTGTGTTTGTATGACCATAGTCATCGTGATGGTCACTCAGGTTGACTCCAGCGGATGCGTTGCCAGTGGCCACAACAGGAGAGGGGACTAGTCAATGGGCACCAGTGACTGAGGTGACACCCTTTCACTGGAGGCTGGTAGTGGTCACATGGAGCTGGGGATCCCTCATTGGATCTTTATCGCTGGCCGCATCTCTAAGGATCACATAAGTCCCAAGAATGTGGGGAAAAGCATAATATTTCGTGAAATGAGAAAAATTTCTCTTAGTATGTAAGTGAAAAATATAGAATATAAAACTGTATATGGACCTAATTTGGTTAAACGTATGCACAGAAAAATGGGAATGAAACACATTAAAATGGTAAAGAATAGTTGTCACTGGGTGAGAATTACAGATGACATATACTCTTTTCTTTATATTTTGTATCTTTTATATTTTCTATAATAAAAATGCTTTACTTTTACAATTAGAAAAGAAGGAATAAATACAATTAACTTAAAAGGAAAAGAAGTTTCCTTTGCAAGTTCATAGCCCTACATGTTGTTCAGCAACATATGGTTGTTTGCCATTTGGATGAAAAGGGCAATAAACACTTTAACTGCTGGCTACATTCTCTAACCTCTAGATGAAGCTCTGAGCTTCTCAATCTTATTTCAGATCCAAGAAAGAGTGTCTTTTATGCAGGTCAAAGACATAATGGAGTCCTCAGAAACCCAGCATGAGCCATAGTGGTTGAAGCTTGGGTGGGAGTGATGAAGACATTCAAAGCTCCTTCTTTCTGAGATAAGCTGCTTCTTTTGGACCACTTCCTGTCACTTTTCTTGCTTTTGTCTCTCTCAGCTACTGTAAAAAGATGGGATTTATATTTGCTGATGCTGCCATAATGAAGTACCATAGACTGGGTGGCTTAAAGTACAGAAATTTACTTTCTCACAATTCTGGAGGCCAGAAGTCTGAGGTCAAGGTGTCAGCGGGGTTCGTTTCTTCTGAGGTCTCTCTTTTTGCCTTGCAGATGGCCATCTTCTCCTTCTGTCTTTACATGGTCTTCCTTCTGTGTGTGTGTGTGTGTGTGTGTGTCCGTGTCCTAATCTGCTCTTCTTTTAAGAACACTAGTCATATTGGACTTGGGCCTACACGAATGACCTCATTTTATCTTTTTTTTTTTTTTGCGGTACGCGGGCCTCTCACTGTTGTGGCCTCTTCCCGTTGCGGAGCACGGGCTCTGGACGCGCAGGCCCAGCGGCCACGGCTCACGGGCCCAGCCGCTCCGTGGAATGCAGGAATCTCCCATAGTGGGGCACGAACCCGCGTCCCCTGCATCGGCAGGTGGACTCTCAACCACTGCGCCACCAGGGAAGCCCCTCATTTTATCTTAATTATCTCTTTAAAGGCCCTGTCTCCCAAAACCAGTCACATTCTGAGGTCCTGGGGGTTAGGACTGCACTTATGAATGTTGGGGGGACAAAATTCAGCCAATAAAAGGGTTCAAGTGTTTTCTTTCTTAGGGGACCATATCTCTGCTCAAAGAGTCAAGGAAGAACGAATGCAAGGCTTAAGAGAAAGGGAACAAAAGAAGCTGCTTAGCTCATGCAGCTCAATATCAAAAAAACGAACAACCCAATCCAAAAATGGGCAGAAGCCCTAAATAGACATTTCTCCAAAGATATACAGATTGCCAACAAACACATGAAAGAATGCTCAGCATCATTAATCATTAGAGAAATGCAAATCAAAATGCAAATAAGATATCATCTCACACTGGTCAGAATGGCCATTGTCAAAAAATCTAGAAACAATAAATGCTGGAGAGGGTGTGGAGGAAAGGGAACACTCTTGCACTGTTGGTGGGAATGTAAATTGATACAGCCACTGTGGAGAACAGTATGGAGGTTCCTTAAAAAACTACAAATAGAACTACCATATGACCCAGCAATCTCACTACTGGGCATATACCCTGAGAAAACCATAATTCAAAAAGAGTCATGTACCACAATGTTCACTGCAGCTCTATTTACAATAGCCAGGACATGGAAGCAACCTAAGTGTCCATCGACAGATGAATGGATAAAGGTGTGGCACATATATACAATGGAATATTACTCAGCCATAAAAAGAAATGAAATTGAGTTATTTGTAGTGAGGTGGATGGACCTAGAGTCTGTCATACAGAGTGAAGTAAGTCAGAAAGAGGAAAACAAATACCGTATGCTAACACATATATATGGAATCTAAGAAAAAATAAAAAAAGGTCATGAAGAACCTAGGGGCAAGATGGGAATAAAGACACAGACCTACTAGAGAATGGACTTGAGGATATGGGGAGGGGGAAGGGTAAGCTGTGACAAAGTGAGAGAGTGGCATGGACATATATACACTACCAGATGTAAAATAGCTAGCTAGTGGGAAGCAGCCGCATAGCACAGGGAGATCAGCTCGGTGCTTTGTGACCGCCTGGAGGGGTGGGATAGGGAGGGTTGGAGGGAGGGAGACACAAGAGGGGAGAGATATGGGAACATATGTATAACTGATTCACTTTGTTATAAAGCAGAAACTAACACACCATTGTAAAGCAATTATACTCCAATAAAGATGTAAAAAAAGAAACCAGAGAGTAAGCTGAGTAATCTGAGCCCAAATCTGCCTTTGTCTAGAGTGTCTATTCTGGGCACATAACGCTCTTAAATCTGTGATTGCACTGAGGCTGCTTAAGGATTTGAAATCTTGGTTATCTCTTCTTTGGGGACATAACTAATATAGCATTAGGTTGATAACACCAAATTATTGGATGTTTCTACAAGGAAAAGCAAATTTGAGAACAGAGATATGTTAGAATCTTATTCAATAAATCTTATTCAATGAAAGAGAGGTCTGCTCTGGTCATATTACCCTTGATGGGTTGGTCAACATTGCCATTCTCTGCTAAAAATGAGAAGAAGCATTCTGAGGAACTCATATGGAATTTTAAGTTAATAAAATGCAAGAGGTTCTCTCTCCCCTCTGTCCAAGAGATAAACATCCATAGAATGTACTCTGACCTCTTCCGCAATCACAAAGAACCCTGAAAGTTTTACAGTATGGAACTGATGTCCTTGACCTATGGAAGAGAAAAGCTCAGGTCTATGAATTTTGCCTTTGCCCAGCCAGGAGATGGTGCCATTTTTCTAGAGAATTCAGCCAGATTTAGCTTGAACTTTCCATTTGACCTTTAATAAGCTATGTGGGCACCATGCTCACAGCATGTTTCTATAGATACTCATATATAACCACTTTCTAGAAGATTCCAGTTAACTGTAGTTAAACAAACTGGAATCTTCAAGCTTCTGAGTTTAAGTAAAAACTTTTATTTTTTAAACATGGGGTTAATTAGAGAAAAACTTAGTATCTTCTTATAAACATATATTTTAGGAGCTCATGCTTTCTTCTCCTCCTCCTTCTCTGCCTGCACCCCCCCCCATCCCTTTTATCCCCTCTCCCACTCATCTCGCTCCGACATAGTAGCTGACATCATCTTTTCTTACCTTGACTTTTGAAAGACCCGCTCACCATCTTTCACTGTTATGTATGGTGGTTGGTTTACTGAATTCAACAGTAAAATTGTATCTTTTGAGGAATGAATATTTCTAAATATGTATCTGATTATTTATCTTTTTAACTATAACACTTCAAAATTTTTAATGAAAAATTTCAAACATTCAGAATACTTGAAAGACCAATATAATAGGCATCATATACCATACCCACCACATAGATTCAACAATTATTAACATGTTTCCATTTTTCTTAAGGTACAAATATAAATATATAGATATATATGTATATATATTTATATGCTTGGAAGTTGGTTGTAGACATTATGAAACAGCCTTAAATATTCAGCATGTAACTTCTAAGAATAAAGACATTCTTCTACCTAACTGCTAATCACACCTAAGAAATATAATCACACCTAAGAAAATTGACAATAACAATTTCTAAGTGTTACCTAATACCTAGTCCTATTCAAGTTTTCCTAGTTATTCCCCCTATATCTTTTGTAGCAAGTTTTGTTCAGTTGGATCCAATCAAGGTTCATACATTGCATTTGGTCGTTTTGTTTGTTCAGTCTCTGCTCATATAAAACCCCTCCTCCCATCCTCTTACTTCAAACAATGATTTTTTTGAACAGACCAAGCCTACTTTTATTTAGAATGTCCCACATTTTGGATTTGTCTGATTGTTTCCTCATAGACTTGTTCTTAAACTGCATCCCTCAGAGATCAGAGGCTGAGGGAAAGGCTTATCTGCTACAAGCTTATTAGAAAATGCAGCCTCAGGGAGCAGGAGTGGGTGCATATATGGGACATAAGGCAGCAGAAGAGGGTGAATCAATATGAAGACATATTATCAAGCTGCCCACTATCCGGTGTTAAGCACAATGATTACTTTATCTTGTGGGATCGTTTGAGGGAGCATGTAAATGACTGTTTCGTAAGATAATCTGTCTGGAGGAGGAAGAGGGAAGAACTTACTCATTGGCTTTCATATTCCACTGATGCAGTATTCACGTTCACCCCATGGAGTGTTAATCCTTCCCTCCTTCCAGTTGGTGCGTGAGCAAGTGCAGAGCTGGCTGGTGGAATTTCAGACTTCTGTCTACTGGGAAGCCCTGGGATGAGAAGCTACACTTTAAGGTGGTGCCCACATGAAGTCTACTGGAGCCCAGCCACAGTTGGTCTCTGCAAGGATGGCTGAGGCAGAGCAAAATGGCTCTGGAAACAGCTGAGGCTGAGAAGATCTGAAATGGTGCAGGAGTAGTATCTGATGTAGTATCTTTTAACTAGTTCCTCTATCCCCAGTAATTTCTATAAACTGGAGGTCAGATCTAAAATCTTGATGAGATTCAGGTAAAACATTTTGGCCAGAAAACTTCATAAATGGGGCTTCCCTGGTGGCACAGTGGTTGAGAATCCACCTGCCAATGCAGGGGACACGGGTTCGAGCACTGGTCTGGGAAGATCCCACATGCTGCCGAGCAACTAAGCCCGTGCGCCACAACTACTGAGCCTGTGTGTCACAACACCTGAAGCCTGTGTGCCTAGAGCCCATGCTCCACAACAAGAGAAACCACCACAACGAGAAGCCCGTGCACCGCAACGAGTAGCCCCTGCTTGCCGCAACTAGAGGAAGCCTGCGAGCATCAACGAAGACCCAATGCAGCCAAAAATAAATAAATTTATTAAAAAAGAAAACTTCATAAGTGATGTTGTGTGCTTCATGTTACAACACATCAGAAGGCACAAAATGGCAGATTGTCCCACTATTAATGATGCTAAGTCCCTTGGTTTGGTTATGACCACTAGATCTATTCAGTGTAAAACTCTGTCTTCCCCTCTGCAACCAGTGTATATCTCTGGGGCGATATGACACTGTCCTTTCCCTAGCAATCTTTTATGAGTTTTTTTTGATATTGAGTTGTATGAGCTGTTTATAAATTGTGGACATTAACCCCTTATCAGTTATATCATTTACAAATATTTTCTCACATTGGGTAGGTTGTCTTTTCATTTTGTCAGTGGTTTCCTTTGCTATACAAAAGCTTTTAAGTTTAATTAGGTCCCATTTGTTTATTTTTGCCTTCATATCTTTTGACTTAGGAGACAAATCCAAAAAAATATTGCTACGATTTATGTCAAAGAGTGTTCTGCCTATGTTCTCTTCTAGGAGTTTTATGGTTTCAGGTCTTATATTTAGGTCTTTAATCCACTTTGAGTTTATTTTTGTAATATGGTGTGAGGAAATGTTATAATCTCATTTTTCTCCACATATTATAGCTGTCCAGTTTTCCCAACACCACTTGTTGAAGAGACAATCTTTTCTCTATTGTATATTCTTGCCTGCTTTGTCATTGATTAATTGTCCATAAATGCATGGTTTATTTCTGGGCTCTCTATTCTGTCCCGTTGATCTATGTGTTTGTTTTTTGTGCCAGTACCATACTGTTTTGATTACTGTAGCTTTGTAGTATAGAGGGCAGTCAGGGAGCATGATTCCTTCAGCTCTGTTCTTCTTTCTCAAGATTGTTTTGACTATTGATTCTTTTGTGCTTCCATACAAATTTTAAAATGATTTGTTCTAGTTCTGTGAAAAATGCCATTGGTATTTTAATAGGGATTGCATTGAATCTGTAGATTGCTTTGGGTATAGTGGACATCTTAACAATACTAATTCTTCCAATCCAAGAACATGGGATACCTTTCCTTTCTTTGCATCATTTTTGAATTCATTCATTAATGTTTTATAGTTTTCAGAATATACTTCTTTTACTTCCTTGGTTAAGTTTATTCCTAGGTATTTTATTCTTTCTGATGTTATTGTGAATGGGATTGTTTCCTTAATTTCCCTTTCTGATATTTCATTGATGTGTATAGAAATGCAACAGATTTCTGTATATTAATCTCATATCTTGCAACTTTACTGAATTCATTTATTAGTTCTAACAGTTTTTTGGTGGAGACTTCAGGGTTTTCTATATACAGTATCATGTCATCTGCAAATAGTGACAGTTTTACTTCTTCCCTTCCAATCTGGATGTCTTTTATTTCTTTTTCTTTTTTTTTTTGCGGTACGCGGGCCTCTCATGTTGCCAAGCACAGGTTCCAGACGCGCAGGCTCAGCGGCCATGGCTCACGGGCCTAGCCGCTCCGCGGAATGTGGGATCTTCCCAGACTGGGGCACGGACCCGTGTCCCCTGCATCGGCAGGCGGACTCTCAACCACTGCACCACCAAGGAAGCCCTCTTTTTCTTCTCTGATTGCTGTGGCTAGGACTTCCAATCCTATGTTAAATAGAAGAGGTGAAAGTGGGCACCTTGCCTTTTTCCTGATTTTAGAGGAAAAGCTTTACGCTTTTCAGCATTGAGTATGATGTTAACTGTAGGTTTGTCATAAAGAGCCTTTATTATGGTGAGATATGTACCCTCTATACCAAATTTGATGAGAGTTTTCCCTAGTAATCTTTTTTTTTTTTTAATGGCATTACCCCTATCGGGACATTTATTCTTTTTTTTTTTAACATCTTTATTGGAGTATGATTGCTTCACAATGCTGTGTTAGTTTCTGCTGCATAACAAAGTGAATCAGCCACATGCATACATATATCCCCATATCCCCTCCTTCTTGTGCCTCCCTCCCACCCTCCCTATCCCATGCCTCTAGGTCTTTGAAAAGCACCGAGCTGATCTCTTGGTGCCATGCTGCTGCTTCCCACTAGCAATCTATTTTGCATTTGGTAGTGTATATATGTCAATGCTACTCTCACTTCGCCCCAGCTTCCCCTTTCCCCACACTGTGTCCTCAAGTCCATTTTCTATGTTTGCGTCTTTATTTTTGCCCTGCCACTAGGTTCATTAGTACCATTTGTTTTTAGATTCCATATATATGTGTTAGCATACAGTATTTGTTTTTCTCTGACTTACTTCACTCTGTATGACAGACTCTAGGTCCAACCACCTCACTACAAATAACTCAATTTCATTTCTTTTTATGGTTGAGTAATATTCCATTGTATATGTATGCTACTTCTTCCTTATCCTTTCATCTGTCAATGGACACTTAGGTTGCTTCCATGTCCTGCTATTGTAAATAGCCCCAAAATGAACATTGTGGTACATGTCTCTTTTCTTTTTTTTTTGTGGTACGCAGGCCTGTCACTGCTGTGGTCTCTCCTGTCATGGAGCACAGGTTCCGGACGCACAGGCCCAGTGGCCATGGCTCACGGGTCTAGCCGCTCCGCGGCACATGGGATCTTCCTGGACCAGGGCACGAACCCGTGTCCCCTGCATCGGCAGCTGGACTCTCAACCACTGCACCACCAGGGAAGCCCCATGTCTCTTTTTGAATTATGGTTTTCTCAGGGTATATGCCCAGTAGGGGGATTGCCGGGTCGTATGGTAGTTCTATTTTTAGTTTTTTTAGGAATCTCCATACTGTTCTCCATAGGGACTGTATCAACTTACATTCCCACCGACAGTGCAGGAGGGTTCCCTTTTCACCACACCCTCTCCAGCATTTATTGTTTCTAGATTTTTTGATAATGGCCACTCTGACTGGTGTAAGGTGATACCTCATTGTAGCTTTGATTTGCATTTCTCTAATAATTAGTGATGTTGAGCATCTTTTCATGTGCCTCTTGGCCAGCTGACTTTTTGAATTATGGTTTTCTCAGGGTATATGCCCAGTAGGGGGATTGCCGGGTCGTATGGTGGTTCTATTTTTAGTTTTTTTTAGGAATCTCCATACTGTTCTCCATAGGGACTGTATCAACTTACATTCCCACCGACAGTGCAGGAGGGTTCCCTTTTCACCACACCCTCTCCAGCATTTATTGTTTCTAGATTTTTTGATAATGGCCACTCTGACTGGTATGAGATGATAAAAAGCTTTTTCTGCATCTACTGAGATGATCATATGGTTTTTATTCCTTAATTTGTTAATATGGTGTATCACATTGATTGATTTGCATATATTGAAGAATCCTGCATTCCTGGGATAAATCCCACTTGATCATGGTGTATGATCCTTTTACTATGTTGTTGATTCTGTTTGCTAGTATTTTGTTCAGGATTTTTGCATCTATGCTCAGCAGTGATATTGGTCTATAAGTTTTCTTTTCTCTTTTTTTAATAAATTTGTTTATTCATTTATTTATTTTTGGCTGCATTGGGTGTTTGTTGCTGTGCGCAGGCTTTCTGTAGTTGCAGCGAATGGGGGCTATTCTTCACTGCGGTGTATGGCGTTCTCATTGTGGTGGCCCCTCTTGTTGCGGAGCATGGGCTCTAGGTGCGCAGGCTTCAGTAGTTGTGGCACACGGGCTCAGTAGTTGCTGCTCATGGGCTCTAGAGCACAGACTCGGTAGTTATGGTGTATGGGCTTAGTTGCTTCGTGACATGTGGGATCTTCCTGGACCAGGGCTCAAACCCCTGTCTCCTGCATTGGCAGGCAGATTCTTATCCACTGCGCTACCAGGGACATCCTATAATTTTCTTTTTTTGTGATATCTTTTTCTGGGTTTGGTATCAGGGTGATGGTGGCTTTGTAGAATGAATTTGGGAGTGTTCCTCCCTCTGTGGTTTTAATATCCATTGATTATACTTTTCTGAATCAGTTATTTCATTGAGGGTTGCAAAATGGTGATTTAAAAAATTTCATCTTTTGTTTTATATTTACTTGACATTATTCTGTAGAGAAATTTTCCTTTATCACTTGGGAATTGATTATCATTGCTTTTATGGGGGCAGTTAAATACATAGTTTTTCCTTTTTAATTTCCAATTTTCAGAGTAAGTAGTTGAAGTCGTAGTCATTTCCAATGGTGCCACAGTTGTTTATCTTTTGCTTTTTAAAGAATATGCATATACCTATATATATGTATTGGCTTTCCATACATTGAATATTTAACAATTCATTATAGTTATTATTCTTTTTGATGCTAAAGTTTTTTCCAACTTTGACCAGTGGAAGCCCTAAAAGTTGGTTACTGTGTTTTATTGATAAGACCTCATAATACTTTCAGTGAGTGCTTCCTTGCTTTCTGGCAAGACATCCCATTGTGTACTTTCCCTGCCCCAGATTTGCAATCAGACCTTTCTCAGAAAAACTCTGGTTTCTTTTATTGGGGAGTGGTGTTTAGAAGCCAAGGTCCAGATGCGAGGTGTGCTATTGCTACTGCAGTTTCCTTGCTTCCAGACTCTTTCAGTGGATAGAATTAGGAAATATGTTTTTTAAAAATCATGAGTTTATAATAATATTTCAAATTTAACACAATAGATTATTTTTTACCTTCTTTGATTTTATCTATGTATCTCTTCCTTTTTACACTAACAATTTTCTTTCCCAATAACACTAACACATTTACTTATTTGCTTTACCCTACAGTACTGTAAACAATAGCACCAATATTACTACTACAAAAAACAAAGAAAAAATTAAGATTTCTTTATAGTTCTTTTGGTCTTTATAACATATCAGTGTACTAAGCTTAAAAATCACCTGAGAAATGTTGTCCTCTGTGTGGTTATGTTAAAAATTTGATGTATATATTTCAGTTTGCTTCATTTTGTTTTAAATCCAGCATTTAGTTTCTTTCCCTATTCAGTTAATTTTATTTTTGAATTACAGAGAATACTTACATGAGTCAAAGAAAACTGGTAAATATGTAAATTCAGAGAAGTCTTACTTCCATCTTTATCCGTTCTACCTGATTCCTCCTCTGTCCCCCATTTTTTTTTTTTTTTTTTTTTTTTTTTTTTTATCCCAGACTGGGGCACGAACCCGTGTCCCCTGCATCAGCAGGTGGACTCTCAACCTCTGCGTCACCAGGGAAGCCCTGTCCCCCATTTTTTAAAATTAGTTTCTGGTTTATTATTCCATTTCTTTTGCAATAATAGGCAAGTATGTATTATCCTCTTGTTTTTCCTTCACAAAAAGTAGAATACTATAAACTTGTTCCACAATTTGCTCTTTTTCATTTAATACCATCCTGAAGATAACTCCGTATTGGTATATAGAGGCCCTTCTCATTCTGTTTTCATGGTTGCATGGTTCTCCATTGTGTGGATGTTTCATAGTTGATTCATCCATTTCCTTATTGGTGGACACGTGGGTTGTTTGAAGTTATCTTTAAATTTTTGATATTTTTGGATGGAAATTTTAAAAAATGTGTTTTTTACTCTCCTGTCTTTTTTAGAGTGATTTTTTTCTTGATGCCTCGGGTTCTGATTTGTTTTTGTTTGAAGTGCAAAGCTTCAGAGAGTAAATCTCCTATCTCTTTGGGGGATAGTTAAATGTTATTGCCTGTCTGCTCAAAGAGAGAGAGGGACCTGCACTCTAATTGTTTCCCATAAAAATTTTTCACCTCTTGGTTCTCCCCCAGTATAGCTGAGACTGCTGATTGCTGCGCCTTTCAGTGGTTTTGGGTGGGGGTGGATCAGCATTTTCTCATTGGTTTCTGCTCCTTAGGCACTTGGGTTTCAGCTTTCTTCAGCTCTGCCAAGTCAATTTTGACTTCTTTATCTGCTTTCCACTTCCTGAAATTTTATTGAATTATCATTCTCTTTTCTGGTTCTTTGTCCTTTGTCTTCAACCCTTTATAGTCATTTTAGAGGACTTCTAGAAGCAAGCAAAAGTAATGCAGTTATCCAAACCTTCATATTTAACCGAAAACCTCCTCAAGCAGTTTAAATCTTCACTATTTGGTAAAAACTCTTTTGTTTTTGAAATATTTGAAGATCCCCTAAAGCCCCACCATGAATCCTAGTATATATTGTACTAAAATTGCCTAATCATTACCCTGATGTTAGACACTTAGATGGATTCCAGTTTGTTATTATGGTAATGACACAATATGAACATGTTTGTACATCAATTATCATCCACAGTTATGGCTATGTTTCTATTTAAGTTGTTTAAATTTGCATTTCTTTAAGTATATATTTTCTCCCATATATGTATGAGATCTGCATTTCTTCTGTGAATTATCTATTATATACCATAATATTTATGTTATTATAATGTTTATATATGTTAAATCATTGTACTTATTGCAACATTTTTCTGGTTTATTGTTTGCCTCTTAATTTTTTTACATTTACAGGTGCAGACATTTCTAACTTTGCACAAACACCAGAATTTTTCCTTATTTCCTCTCTCACTTTTAAACTTAAAAATATATTTGCCTATAGATACTTAGTAAATATTTCTGATTTTCGCAGATAAAGATGTGAAAATCTGACCTTAGTATAGAGGTCAGAGCTGGAGTTCTGAGACTGCAGCAGATCAATATGGGGAAACGTGGCAAGAGAAGATTTGGGGTCGATGAGAACTGAGGTTTGAGAAATGCCCAGAGTAAGAGAGAGAAGGAGAAAGTGGACTTGGTGAAGAACTAGGCAGAGAGGCGCCTGAGAGACCTGCGAAGTGATTTAAGTACTCTGAAGAGTGTAAAGCCTTATGAAAGCCTAAGATGATCCGACCTCAGTGTTACTCTTTCTTGCCAATATGCTGAAGCCCCAGGGCCATTCCTGCAGGTGCTGTTAGGTGCATCTGAAGACAAGCATGTTGAAATGGAGAGAAAAAAGTGTTAAGTTTTGTGTGTGATGTCAGAGCATGGTACCAGGCCCTTTTGTATAATACCAGACTCATCTTAGCACTTACAATCACTATCTTCTCAAGAAAAGCTAGTGCTGCAGATGAAAAATGTCAGGGAACTCCAATCCTCAACTGTTCCTTTTCTCTCGCTGTTCTAGAAGAGTTATTAAGTAGCTGAATTCCAAGACTATTGTTTCTTTTTTGTTTTTTCAATTGAAGTATAGTTAAAGATTATTTTTTCTCAAATAGAATGTTTAGCTCCCCAGAGCAGTGACATGTACCTTCCATTAAGAAATGTGAATAAGAGCTACAGAACTTGCCACAGTTGGTGAACTATGACTTTCCAAATGGGATATTCTGACCTGGCTTCTTCCAATTCTTGGGCCCATTCTTGGTATTTTCCTCTACCTCCCACACTTGACCACCATGACTCTAATGAGAAGAACTCTAAACCATTGTTTTGAAGTGGTAGCTCCTGGAAAAATCTTGCTGTGTTTTTAGGGGATCACTGGAATAGAAAAGTAATGCTGGATTTATGAGGTTGTAGAATTTCCCAAAAGGGCAGGGCAGATGAGGAAGGGGCCACAGGAAGCAATAGCTGTGAATCTATCTTTGTCGAAGATGATAATCACCCCACAATTTATCAAGTATACCTAGTTACTTTGCAAATACTTCAGTGTAAACTATATTCATGTAAGAGATCAGAGATCGTTCAGTGTATTTAGGCTTTTGGCCTAATTTTTAATAGCCTCACTGCCTAGTTCTGTTAGATTCCATCGATTTCATTTATCAATAGATCAGTGAGATATTAATGGTATAGCCGATCATCTTTCAGGGGCCAAATGCAGTGTATTCCCAACAAATTACCCCTGTGATGATCCTTTGGGTGTTCTAAAGATTGCTTTTTAGTAGTAACTTGAGCATTTGGGTTTTCATGGTCTTAAAAACCAATGCTGGTTAAAGTGACCCAAGCCTAAATCTTGGCTCTTGGTTTTCCATTCTAATGAGAATTACTGTGATGAAGGAGCAGTGATTTGAATAAACAAACATTTACTGAATACCAACTGTGTGCAAGAGCTAGCGATGCCATTCTTGTTGTTCTGTTTGTTTGAGTAGAACGCTATGTGTGCGCTGATGCAGGGAACAGAGGCAGGCAGGGTAGAGGAAAGCTTGGAAAGTTTTCAAGATTAATTAGCATGAAGGTGGGGCATTTGGGATATCTGGCACCAGATAGTAATCAACAGTACTAATTATACTCTCATATTAAATCAGTTATGGTGGATGAATTGGAGTCGATCAGCCAGTATGGTTAAGGATGCTGCAGCTGTTGTGAATTTCCCTTTAAAAGATGTTTACATGTTTCTATAGCTTATATATTAGTGGACTGCATTTTATTTTGCAGAATTTTTCTTAGAGAAAATGATCCCCATTTTTTCAGTTACAGTAGAAAATTGAAATAGGAGAGTAAGATGGGCTAACGTAAAAATCACCTGGAATGACACATTCTCAGTCAAGTTACTACGACATAGTCCACAGTTTTTATTTCAATTTCTTGAGGGTGCTCACGGTGCTGCAAGGGACATGTGGTGATCTTGAGGCATAAGTTCGAAACTGCATAGCTTCATTATTAGATGGGAGGAGACTCTGTAATGTGTTCTGTTCATTAGTATTTCTGTTGGGAAATTAGATGGCATTTGAGGCTGTGTAGGGCTGGCTGGTGGGATCAAGAATGGGTATTTTGTTCTTTGAGCACAGGCATTCTTCAGTAACATCTTTCTGGCACATTCAGGTGAGTGACATGTGAAGCCTGGTGTGACCTTTCTTTGATTGGGTTTGTCTTTTTTAATAGATTCATCAGATTATAATTGGGTTTAGCCTTTGGGCACTGAAGAGATATCTGTGCCATTTTTCAGGAAATTTAATTCAGTTCAACTAAATGTGTTAAATGCACATGATAGGCATTTAATGTATTTAGTATTCAGTATTCTCACGTAGCACATAAAAATGAAAGAAGTACCCCTCTCTCGTTTTTTTTTTTAAAGAAAAAAACCCCCTGCGATTAAGAATGTTTGTAGTCAGTGGTTCTATATAATCACATATGATGCCTCTTAAGAGGGAGAATATTCTGTCCTCTGTAAATTGGTAGTTAGATCTAGAGTCTGTCAATCCTAGAGGGTTGATCAAATTTGAGTTGAATGATTTTTGGCAACAGTACTTCCATAGGTGGCTATATTTCCAGCATTTCCATTTGTTTCTTTGTATAGATTCCTTTTCTCTGCTGAAATCCTCCATGTGCTGTTGTCTGTTGTACACACTGTTCACTAGATGCTTTAACATATTTATCATATTCACTTTAAAGTCCCTGCCTAGTAATTCCTCCATCTGGGTCGGTTTCCAATGATGGTTTTCTCTCTTGATCTCTCATGGGTCACATTTTCTTTCTACTTCATGTTGCTTGTAAGTTTTGATTGTATACCAGCCATTTTCTTTAAAATAATAGTAGAGATTGAGATCAAGAACATTTCCTCCCATAAAAGAATATACCCATTCTTCTTTCAGGCAGCTAAGTAGAGAGCACGAGTTTGTAAATCAATGGGGTCTGGGCTTTGCTGCAGCTCTAGTTTGATTCAGTTCTCCACTGGCTCAGGTATTTTGAAGGTAGAACTAGGACTTTTTCTTCAGTGAGGATTAGGACTGAACACTGGTGAGATTCCAGGAATCTCTTTTATTTTATTTTATTTTTTTTTTGCAGTACGCGGGCCTCTCACTGTTGTGGCCTCTCCCGCTGCGGAGCACAGCCTCCGGACGCGCAGGCTCAGCGGCCATGGCTCACGGGCCCAGCCGCTCTGCGGCATGTGGGATCCTCCCAGACCGGGGCACGAACCTGTGTCCCCTGCATCGGCAGGCGGACTCTCAACCACTGCGCCACCAGGGAAGCCCCAGGAATCTCTTTTTACTTTATAGGTGAACTATCTGATTTTTGACTTGTGGGAGAATTTTCTGTGCTTTATAGGTTGGCTGTCAGCTTTTTGAGTCTTTGAGGAGTTCTCTTTGTTTTTCTAGTTCTGTTCTTGCCTGGAGACATCTGCTCTGCTCCCTTGCTCACAGCCTTGGGAAGGCTGCTTCAGTATACTCAAAAAGGCTGGAGTGGCTCAGAGGCATCTCTTTCAGTTCTTCTGGCCCACCTCCAGCCTTTGGGAAACTCTTTAGCACAATTAATCTGCTAGAACAATTAAGAAAATAAGTTTGCTTAAATAAGAGTAGTACAGAAAAATTGTTTTGACCATTTAAATACTGAATCCCTTCCGGATTCTGAAGGTTACACACCAAGCTAGATGGGATGAAAACTCTAGTAGACATTTGTTCATGAGAAGGCTTCTCCCTTCTTTAAGAGCATCTGTTTCCCACTGGGGAATTTCTCCTCCGCTGTGAACGGGCGAATAAGTCTGACAGCTAGGGGTGCGGTGCTGGTGGAGCTCCTGCTACCTGGAAGGAAGCATCAGGAGAGAAAAACATTACTCTAATGCTGCTTTCTCCCCATTGCTTTCACTGCTCCAGTTCCTCTAACTTGCCAAGCTCATTCCAGCTTCTGAGCCTTTGCCATTGCTGTTCTCCTTGCCTGGAGTGATGTTTCTCCAAATGGTCTAGAATGTAAGCACCATGAGAGCAGAGACTTCATCTCCTTTGTTCACAGCTGTCTCCCTAGTGCCCAGAATAGTGCCTAGCCTATAGTACAAACTCAAAAAATGATAGTAACTAAATGAATGAGCCTTTTTCTCCCCTCCTGCAGTACAAGAAGGGCAGGCAATTCACCTGGGTAATTGGCGATGGATGACTTAAGCTTGACCTATCAGGCCCTTTCTCCTGGGATTTTGACTCTTGAGCAAAGGTGTCAGAGTGATGAGTGGAAGTGAGGGACATTGGAGGTCATTCACTGTTGCACCTAGAAGGTGCCAGGAGAGTGTATTGAGACGGGTCCTTATGTGTGGCTTATGGAATGAGCCTCATTACTTTACAGACTACACTTAATATTTTACCTGTACAAATACCACCTGAATATAGCTGGACTATTTAATTGCAGGAACCTTTCATCATTCTGTTTACTTTTTCTTCTTCCCAGCTTGTTATATATAGATGCCCATTCCTTACTCTTTGACATTTTGGCCCGTGTTTGTTTTTGCCAGTCACCTTTTATTCCCTCCCTTAGAAAAACCCTGTTTAACGTACATGCATTTTTTAAACAATGGGATTTTGTATTTATGACAAAATACAAAATTTTGTATTGCTAGGTTGCTAGTGGCAACCCTCAATGTCTTGCAGAAATAAAGGTTGAGAATGGCCGGTGTAGAAGCCAAGATTTGGGGGTTTTCCAATGCTTGTGTCCATTGGAAGAGATGGCAGTCGACTATCCTTCCAACCTAAATATTGTCTGTAGACTGAAGAAAAAAACATTATTCCAGAAAAACCATAAGCTAAAAACCCCAAATTGACTTTTTAGGAATATATACCATGAATATTAAACAGTTTTCTTAGTAATGCTCCCCCAGCCCAACAGACTTTTCCCCACATTCGATACATACGGAAGTGTGCAGTACTGGTAAACACTAAGCGTTTTGTTTAAATATTAAACATTAAAGTGTCACATCAGTTTTTAATGTGCAAAGCTATCCTTGAAAGGCTCTGCTAGGTTGCTGTTCTCTATCAGAGAAACACGTGACGGTCATTAGCCAAGCTCTCAGGTTACAAGGAAAAGGCCTACTCCACTGCAAACCCTCCTCAGAGCAGCTCCAAAAAGCCAATATGTGAGCAGAGGGCAGGCTGGCTCACAATCACTTAAAGCCTCCATTTCCAAAACTGCTCTAACTAGGAAGTTGCAACCCCAGGAAGTTCTTCAGTCAACAGAACTTAGGGCTTCTTTCTTGCAAAGAATTGCTGACTGGAGGAGAATCGTCTAGAACATGCCTGCACAGCAGTTTTTATTGGTGGAATTAGGGCCCCTGGGGAAGAATATCTCTGGACTGAGGGTCACACCCTTGTCTCCCCCAAACCGTGTCATCTGATGAGTTTTTGCAATATTTGAACGAGGACTTGTGTGTTGACTAACTGGGCTGTATGGTAAGTGTGGCCATAGATGAACACTCCCTATTCTTTATCCTTCTGTGGACCGTGGATTTGTAAAGAATGGGTAGCAGACAAAGGTCAGGACCACGATGCCTGACTTGGAACTGGTGGTAATGGTGGGGAGGAGGACGCATCATGAACTTTGTTTACTTCATCCATTTGTTCATCTGTTCCTTCACTTATTGAAGTGATGTATTCAGTGCCTTGAGTCCAGAAAGCCCTTCTGCTGTTCTTCAGGAATGTCAGGCAGCCAGTGTGTTTGAAACTTAGTGAAGTTTGAAAAAATGTAAAGTGGGGTCCGTGTACCCTTCATCTAGTTTTCTCCCATGGTAACATCTTATATAATGGTAATAAAATAATAAAATAAAACCAAAATAAAGTAAAAACTTATCGACATTGGTACAATCCATAGAACTCATTCAAATCTCACCACTTTCACATGCACTCATTTGTATGTGTGTGTATGTGCATATATATATATATAACATTCAAGAAAGGTAATAATATGTTAATAATATAGTGTGTAGCCACCTGGCTTTTTTTCACTGAACATAATTTCTATGAAATCCATCCCAGTTTCTTGTGTCAATAGTTGTTTTGTTTGCTGAATAGTATTCCATGGTGTGGAAATGCCAGTTTGTTTAACCGTTTACCCTTTGAAGGACATCTGTTTTTTTTTTTTTTTTCCAGTTTTCTAGGCTATTACAAATAAAGCTGCTATAAACATTCATGATTTTGTAATGTGGTTTTGTAACTTATGTGTAAACATAAGTTTTTATTTCTCTGGGATAAATGCCTAAGTATTCAATTGCTGGGTTGAATGGTAAGTCTAAGGTAGTTTTGTTAAGAAACTGCTAAACTATTTCCCAGAGTGGCTGTACCACTTCACATTCCCACAGCAATGGATGAGCGATCCAGTTTCTCTGCATCCTGGCCAGCATTTGGTGTTACTTCTATTTGTTTTTTGGTTTGTTTTATTTTTTTTAAAAGACACATTTTTATTTTTTAAAAAATTTTATTTATTTTTGGCTGCATTGGGTCTTTGTTGATGCTCGCGGACTTTCTCTAGTTGCGGCGAGCAGGGGCTGCTTTTCTTTGCGGTGCCTGGGCTTCTCATTGCGGTGGCTTCTCTTGTTGTGGAGCACAGGCTCTAGGTGTGCAGGCTTCAGTAGTTGTGGCACATGGGCTCAGTAGTTGTGGCGCACAGGCTTAGTTGCTCCACGGCATGTGGGATCTTCCCGGACCAGGGATGGAGCTCATGTCCCCTGCATTGGCAGGCAGATTCTTAACCACTGTGCCACCAGGGAAGTCCCACTACTATTTTTTATTTTAGCCATTTTATTAGGTGTGTGGTGATATCTTATTGTGGTCTTAATTTTCATTTCTCTTTAATTTTTGTTAACATGGTTAATGATGTTGAACAACTTTTCATGTGCTTATTTGCCATATATCCTCTTTGGTGAAGTATCTTTTCCTGTCTTTGATAAAGTATCTTGCCCAGTCTCTATTTGGATTGTTTGTTTGTTGACTACTAAATTATGAGCTTTCTTTGTATATTCTAGATACAAGGCCTGTTTTTTCATACTCTTCACAGAGTCTTTGGTGGAGCAGAAGTTTTTAATTTTGATAAGGTCTCTCTCCTATGTATTTAACTTGTATGTTTAACCTAGCCTGCTCTGTCGCACTTTTTCCCCTGGGGCAAAAACTGCATCATGGTGCATCTAACTTGAGAACCACATCCACCTTGAAGCATGTTTCTTTTCCTGTTGTTATATCAGCTAACGATGCCACAATGTAGCACAAAACAGACACCTGAAAGTCATCCTTGATTCCTCTAATCCTTTCATTTCTCCTCTAATCACCGACCCAAATCCTGTCTATTCTTACTAAACATTTCTCAAGTTCACTCTATATCATATTTTTATCCTCAGTGCTGTTGTCTTGATTCAGATCCTTATTATTTCTTGTCAGGATCATTGCACTGAGCTGCTCATTATACTCGTGGCTTCCAGTTTTGCCTGACATAAAGCAAGAGAATTCTTGCTTCCATACTGCTACAGAATGAGCTATCCAAAATGCAGCCCAATCATGTCATTCCCCTGCTCAAAAAAATCCTTAAACATCCTTAAATAGCTTACCATCATCTCCAGGGTAAGTTTAAATTTTTAAACATGATGTACATGCCTCATCTCTCACTGCTCCCTCACACCCAGGCATTAGCTCCGACCATTCTAATTTATTGCAGTTTTTTCTTTTTAATTTTTTTATTTTTGGCTCTGTTGGGTCTTCATTTCTGTGCGAGGGCTTTCTCTAGTTGCAGCGAGCGGGGGCCACTCTTCATCGTGGTGTGTGGGCCTCTCACTATCGCGGCCTCTCCCGTTGCGGAGAGGCTCCAGACGTGCAGGCTCAGTAGCTGTGGCTCACGGGCCTAGTTGCTCTGCGGCATGTGGGATCCTCCCAGACCAGGGTTCGAACCCGTGTCCCCTGCATTGGCAGGCAGTTTCTCAACCACTGCGCCACCAGGGAAGCCCATATCGCAGTTTCTTAAATGCATTGTGATTTCTTGATTCTGATGCTTTGCTCAGATTGTTTTCCCATGCTTCTTTGCTTGAGGCTTCTGGTCTATATTCAAGATTCAACAGAAGGGCAGCTCCTCCAGGGAGACTTCCCTGATTACCCTAGCAGGTTTACCTCCTCTTTGCTCCTATAATGACTCAATCAAGACAGGGACTATATCTGTATATCTGTATTTATTCCTAGGGCTTAAAAATGTACTTGGCACATAGCTTACAAAATTATGGAAGAAGCGAATGAATCTTAGTAATTAGATCTCCTCAGTTTTGAAAGTACCTGTTTCGCCATCTTCAGTAGATTGTAATCTCTTGAAGGCTAGAACTGTCTCTAGTCTCTATTCAGAGCGCCTGCAAAATGCCCAGCTCATAGGAAATTCTCAATAAATATTTGTTGGATAAATCAGTGAAGGTCAATGTAGTGGACTTTAAGTTAATCTTTTTCCCTTTGCTTATCCCCAGAGGCAGGCACTGAGCCAAACAGTAAAAAAGTGTGGAAAAGGATATAAATTATTGATGGCCTAATACACTCACATGACTGAGTGAGCACTTCTGATTTAGGTATGGTTGTATCTGCCCTGAACAGCCAGAGGAAGGCAGAAGGCTACTTTTGTTCTTCATAATTTAACAAGTACATACTGACCTTTCTGTTATTGGACAGCCACTGAGTAACAAAAAGAATCTATCCTCATCTAGCTTGAAGTCAGATTCTGTTTTGAGCTATTGTTGGTACAAAAAGAGATGTTAACCTTTTGGGTAATCCTTTCTGAAATAGATGAGGTTCTTTGTGGTCTTATTAAAAGAACTGATTGTGATAAAATCAAATTTATCTGACTAATTTTATATTATAATCTCTTTGATGCATGCCAGATTCAGTGTGCAATAGGTAAAAATTAGCCAGGGCTGACCTTAAGAGAACGTTTAAAAAGCAGCCCTCATTTCCCTCATTCATCCGTTTCTTTTTTAAACTCTCTCACCCCTGCCCCAGAAGGGCCCCACGCTACCTTCTCACTCCCCCAGTTCCCACTGCCACACCTCAGTACGCCCCCTAAACCTAGCATCCTGGACTAAATGAGACTTGTCATGCGTTCATATACCATAGGGGTGTCATCTCATGTCCTAATATATAAATACCCATTCGCTTTTAGTAAAGGGATTGTGGAGCATCACAGGGTGTAAGAACCAAGAAGAGGTTTCATGGTTCTTGCTATGCCCAGCATGGGTCATAGCTACTTTTTCTCCCATCAAAGATAATTAATTAAGGACAGGCTGTCAGGGGGAACCCTGGGTCTCTTGTGATCATCGACCTTAATGAGTAGTAACTTCATTCCAATCCAGCTACTTAGTCCCACTGTCACACCTTGGACCTAGTCATTGCCAGAAATGACTCCATCTGAAGTCTCAGCTTCAGATATCCTGCTCTCTGACTACCGCCTCCTGTCCTTCCAGTTTGCTTGCTCGGGTACCCAAGAGCATAATCCTTTGACATTATTTTGACAGCCAGTTCATTGATACCATCACGTTCCCCTCATTTTATTTCCTTCTTCTCCAGATAGATTCCATGATTCCAGGAATAATTGGTCCTTTGCAAATACTGTCAAATTTATTCCTCCTTCTCTGTCTGTCATACTCACCTGACAAATCTCCAACCTTGGAAGAACCCTACCCTCTGTCTTCTCTGGGCCTCCATTTGAGCGGTTCAATGCTGTTGGACAAAGTCACATGAGCATGTGGACTGGGTTCACTGGAAATGCATGATCTTAAGCCTCAAATTGGCATTAACCTAACTGTGTTTCCTTCTTCCTGATATTATTTCTTTTTTTCTCTTGAAACGTCCTATGACCCTTTTCCATCATCACTCTCAGCTGGTACCTCACCCTCAGACTCAAAGCCTCTTATCCTCCCCATTCTCAAAACCCACAAACTGACCTACACTTGAACCCGCCTTCATTTCGTGTCCTCACAGCAAAAGCCAGTCCCTCCACTTGTCTCTGGATCTCATCTACATCATCTTCAGTTTCCCCTGTTGCCTTCAGTATTCCAGGAAGAATTGTGTTAGCAGCATTAAAACAAACAAACAGCAAACATAAACATTCCATTTCAATACAATTTTAATTGTTAACTTTGATCTAACAGGAGAATTTTTTTGTACTGATTTTTTTCCAGGCAACTCATTTTGACTTCTTCCCCCAAATTAATATGCCCTTTAAACAATGCCTTATTTTCTATCTTAACAAACTTTCACTTCTCTGCCTGACTTTTAAGCATCTCCATAGTCTGGGCCTGCCTCATCTAGTCTTATTTCCAACTAGGCAACACACCAGCTCCCCTGGGTAGGCTTGTGTCCTCACCTGTCTCCTGACATACCTTTTTTGGTATACCTTCCTTTCACTCAAAACACTCTCCATTTTCTGTTCAGCTATTAGGTGGCAGAGAGGAACTCCATTCAAGGTCTATCTGATCCCCCAATCCATGCTTTTTATAAAATTATTGAAATTTAAATAATACTTCTTTTATATTATTAAGAATAAACGGATTATAAAATGTCATAAAATGTCTTTGAATTTAATTAAAATATTTTAGCTTTAAATTACAGATATTTTCAAATGTAAAAGTTGAGGCTACTGAACACCTATGTAACCATTACCCAGCTTCAAAAATTAACATTTTTTCCATCTTATTTAATTTACCCTACCTTTATTTTTTTTAAAATAAATTTATTTATTTATTTATTTTTGGCTGCATTGGGTCTTTGTTGCTGTGCATGGGCTTTCTCTAGTTGCAGCGAGCGGGAGCTACTCTTCATTGTGGTGCGCAGGCTTCTCATTTCCGTGGCTTCTCTTGTTGCGGAGCATGGACTGTAGGCGCACGGGCTTCAGTAGTTGTGGCATGCGGGCTCAGTAGTTGTGGCTTGTGGGCTCAGTGGCTGTGGCTCGCAGGCTCTAGAGTGCAGGCTCAGTAGTTGTGGCTCACAGGCTTAGTTTCATGTGGCATGTGGGATCTTCCCGGACCAGGGGTTGAACCCGTGTCCTGCATTGTCAGGCAGATTCTTAACCACTGTGCCAACAGGAAAGTCCCTACCCTACCTCTATTTTTAAAAAAATAATTCTAGACCAAATCTCAAAATCTAATGTTTTTTTCACTCTTTCACCTGCTTAAATATGCAGCTCTAACCAATAAGGACTTGAAAAAAAAAAACCAAAAACTGATCACTGTGCTGTTATCATACCTTGTAAAATTAATAGTTCTTTATTATCATCTAATACAGGGTTTCTCAACTTTGGCACTATTGAAATTTTGGACACGATAATTCTCTGTTTTGAGGGAGGCTGTTCTGTGCATCTCAGGATGTTTAGGAGCATTTCTGGTCTCTACCAGTAGATGTTAGTAGCATTCCACCCACTGTGACAATTAAAAATGTCTGCAGACTGGGATGAAAAGTCACCCCCAGCTGAGGAACCACTGATCTAATACCAGTTTATATTTCAGTTTCCACAGTTTCTCAATGTGTCTTTTGTAGGTTGGTTTATTTGAATGAGAATGCAGAGAACAGTGATCATTCCATTTATCACTAAACTCTAGGCAAGAGTAAGGCAGATGCGAAATAGGCCCAGGAGGAGAGGACTGTAAGAGGAGAGAACAGAAATGGAGATACTAAAGTCCTGAAGGTAGAAGAGAAGATATCCCTGGTGTGATTGTAGAGTGACTGGTTGCGGAACAATGTTCTGGTGGTAAAGAGCGTTGGCATTTACCAAGACAGCTGTGCTAAGTGCTCAGCAGCAGAGGGACTTGTCCACAGGCTGTACCCACAACTGTGGGTATTTGGTCAAGAGAATCAGCATTGTGCTCTGGAAGGCTGGCAGCACCTGGCAGGAATGGAAGCCCTTATTCCAAACAGTACACTGTTCTTAGATCCTAACTAGTAGTTTGTCCTGCTTGTCTCTCATAGTCATCAGAAGCAGACTGAGGAAGTCAGAAAATATCCACATGTGGGAGAGAATCTCAAATTCAAAGCTGAGCCCACAGTGCGGGATCATCAAATATTTAGAGAAAACAAATGCTGTGAAAGAGATATGATGACTCAAATGAACAGAAGAACTTACACCTGTGGAAATAAAAATCAAAAGGAAACTTTGAAAGGTACATAATCAAAATGCTTACAAAGAATCAGGAGTAAATCCAAATATATCAGTAATCACAAAAACTGACTCTTGGACAGGATAAAAAGTAAAATAAAATGAAATATAGTTGTATGCTGTTAACAAAAGGCATGCCTTAACTAAAATAACATATAAAATAACATATAAAGGGAAAATATACTAGAAAAGTACAAGCTAAAACAAAGCAAATGTTGGGCTTCCCTGGTGGCGCAGTGGTTGAGAGTCTGCCTGCTGATGTAGGGGACACAGGTTCATGCCCCGGTCTGGGAAGATCCCACATGCCGCGGAGCGACTAGGCCTGTGAGCCATGGCCGCTGAGCCTGCGCATCCGGAGCCTGTGCTCCGCAACGGGAGAGGCCACAACAGTGAGAGGCCCGCGTACCGCAAAAAAAAAAAAGCAAATGTTGTAATAGTAATAGCAGTTAAAATGAAATCCAAGGCCAAAAAACAACAAATGAATCAAATAAAAATATTTAATATTGATAACATGTACAACTCACCAGCACTTGATACTCTTGAAAACTTTGTTACCAAAAGTAATGACTCACACTATAGGAGCAAAAACTTCAGAAATTAGCAGATTGTGTAAACAAATAATTAAGATTTGAGGGCTTTTAGTAACAGCTAACAAGCTATGTATATATGTATTTATATATGTATATTTCTATGTTTATAAGGTTTTGTATCCACAACACTGCAAAAAACATTAAAAAAACTCAGATGGGGCAATCACAAATATTCACCATCCATTAGAAAAAAAAAAAACATATCTCAACATATATTCCAAGAAATCAAATTATTCAGTCTATTTTTACTAGTTATGATATAAAAAATTAGAAATGAGAGTAAAATTACCCAAGAAAAATCTATTCACTTGTAAATAATAATAATGTTGCCTCTTTCTCTTATAAGATAACAAATATTCTTTCTTTCAGAAAAATAATAAAATGGGTAAAATTTTGGCATATCTAATCAAGAAAAAAGCTCTTGTATAAACAGCCTTGGGAATAAGAAAGAAAATCTGACCACAGATTTGGAGAACATTAAAAAGATTATGTAATTAATTCCTTCATTCAGTTTATATCTATCAATCTCCTACATTAATATACTATTTTGTACAATAAATTTAAGCATTTAGACAATTTTTCTAAAAAATTAAACAAAGTCGACTCACGCACTATAAAATCTGAATAGATAAAGTTGAAGAGGTTGAAAGTATAGTCAAAGATCTATCTCTTAAAATTTTCACCAGCCCCAGAAGTTTTTTTTTTTTTTTTTTTTGCGGTACACAGGCCTCTCACTGTTGTGGCCTCTCCCGTTGCGGAGCACAGGCTCCGGATGCGCAGGCTCAGTGGCCATGGCTCACAGGCCCAGTCGCTCCGCGGCATGTGGGATCTTCCCGGGCCGGGGCACGAACCCGTGTCCCCTGCCTCGGCAGGCGGACTCTCAACCACTGCGCCACCAGGGAAGCCCCATTTGGTTTTTTGAGATGTTCAGTTTCAATTTTGTTTTAGACACTGAAGTGGATATGTGGGGCCGGTTAGTGGATATGAGTCCGGAGTTCAAGGGAGAGGTTCAGGGTGCTGATGCAAATCTGAGAATCGTCGGGTTATAGATGTTACTTAAAGCTGTGAGACTGGGTGAGATCACCAAGAGAGTGAGCATTGATGGAGAAGAGAACAGGCCCAAGCCGGGTCCCGTGGTGCTCCACAGGGGGAAAGAAGAGGACACATCAGTGGAGGCTGAGGAGCAACCAGGGAGTTAGGACAGAAGCCAGGAGTGTGTGGGAGCCTGGAATTCAAGGGGAAAATGTATGTCAGGGAGGAGGGAGCATTCAACGGGGTTGAATGCTGCCGATGGGTCAAATAGGATGAGGATTAAGAATTAACCTTAGATTTAGGAATGCTGTAGTCATTGTTGACCTTGACAAGAGCAATTTTGGTGGCGATGGGAAAGTCTCACTGGAGAGAGGATGGAAGGAGAGGAATTCGAGACAATGAATACAGGCAGTACTTCTGAGGCCATACGTTGCTCTGAAGGGAAGCAGAGATATGGGGCAGTTTCTGGGGTGGGAAGAGTAAAAGTTTTGTTGTTGTCATGGATGGGGTTGGGGTTGTATTTTGGTTGTTTTTAAAGATTGGGAAAACAATAGCATGCCTGTGTGTGGAAGAGAATGATCCAGGGGTGATGGGGAAGCTGATGATGTAGGAGAGAACAAAGATGTTACAGCCTTGAAAAGGTGAGAATGGGGGCTGGTGGAGGGTGCATGCTTGGCTTTCGCTATGAGCGTGGGCAGTCCATACAGTAACAGGAGGGCAGAGCATATGTGCATGTTGCTGGTAGGTGTATCAATTTGTGATGATAGGAATATGTGGAAGTTCTCTGCTGATTGCTTCTGTTTTCTCAGGAGAGTAGCAATGTCTTCAGCTGTGAGGGAAGATTGGAAGGAGGTATTGGAGGTTTGAGGTTAAAGGAAAATGAGTGAATTCGAATGAGCGAGTGAATGGACTAGGGAAACGTAATAGGGCTTTCTAGTGATACAGTCAGAGAATAAACATCTATTTTATTTTTTAATTTTTGTTTTATATTGGAGCATAGTTGATTAATGAACTTGTTGACTTGATCTCCTTTCCTTTTTCTCAGGAGTTATGTTAGTTTGGGTCTCTGAGAAGCAGATACCATGATGGTGTTACACATGCCAAAGGTTTGCTGGGGAAAACATCTATGAGGGAAAATGAGGAAGGAGCTGGAGGAGGTTGGGAATGCTGTCAGACTGCAGTGCAGGTGTGATTGCTGTGGAGAAGAGAGGGAAGGAGAAGTGTGAGACTGTGGTGCATTCTAAGAAATTTGGGTAAGCCTGATGGGGAGTCTAGAGCCAAAGTGCCCCATGAAAGGAGTTCTATCTCTCCCAGGAACAGGCGTGCCTTTGTATTCCTGTCACATTCAATGATTGGTGCAGAGTGGCTGGTGGGAAGAGTGGCCTCAGCTCCAACATGGTGATTGATGGATCTCAGGATGCAGTAGCTGGGGCTGTTGTAATTACAGTACTGCATTAGTCTGCTCAGGCTGCCATACCAAGATACTACAGACTGAGTGTCTTAAACAACAGAAATTTATTTCTCATGGTTCTGGGGGCTGAGAAATCCAAGATCAAGGTACTGGCAATGTGGGTTTCATTTTGAGGACTCTTGGCTTGCAGACCACTGTCTTCTTACTGTGTGCTCACGTGACCTTGTCTTTGTGTAGAGAGAGAGAGAGCTTTCTGGTGTCTCTTCTTATAAAGACACTAATCCTATTAGACCAGGACCCCACCCTTAAGGCCTCATTTAACCTTAATTACTTCTTTATAGGCCCCATCTCCAAATACATCCACACTGGGGTTAGGAGTTCAACATACGAATTTTGAGGGAACACAAGAATTCAGTCCACAGTAGCTACTCATAGTTGGAGATTCAGCATCTTTTTTTCTTTAATTTTTATTTTATATTGGACTATAGTTGATTTACAATGTTGTGTTAGTTTCAGGTGTACAGCAAAGTGGTTCAGTTATACATATACATATATCTATTCTTTTTCAAATTATTTTCCCATTTAGGTTATTACAGAATATTGAGCAGAGTTCTCTGTGCTATACGGTAGGACCTTGTTGGTTATCTTTTTTTTATTTTTGTGGTACGCAGGCCTCTCACTGTTGTGGCCTCTCCCGTTGCAGAGCACAGGCTCTGGATGCGCAGGCTCAGCAGCCATGGCTCATGGGCCTAGCCATTCCGCGGCATGTGGGATCTTCACGGACCGGGGCACGAGCCCGTGTCCCCTGCATCGGCAGGCGGACTCTCAACCACTGCGCCACCAGGGAAGCCCTGGTTATCTATTTTAAATATAGTAGTGTGAGCATCTTTTTAAAAAACGTTTTATTGCATCACATAACACAGAAAATTGCACAAATTTTGTCATTTGCACTCTTTAATTTTTTAATGCTAAGAGAACTTTACTGAAGTATAATCTATATGCAGTAAAATGCACAAATTTTTAAGTGTCCAGCTCAAGGTTTTTGACAAGTGTATATACACTCATGTAGCCATTACCTGTGTCAAGACAAAATATGCCCATCATCCAAGAAAGTTTTTGTGTTGACCATGGTGCCCTAATAAAGACTCTGGACACCAAAGCTCAGGTGAGCTTCCCTGGTTGTAGGAAAATACTAGAGGGAAAAGTAGAGGTGGAAGGGCCAGGGAGTTCCAGTAGTGGTGATGAGGTGGGTGAGGGTGACAGTTTTAATGAGGGTGCTCAGGAGATGCCTCTCTGATAAGGTGGTCTCACCACTTGAAGGGGGTCTTGTAACAATTACCGTTACATGTAGTTGGTGTACTGTTTAAAGCTGATTTTCGGTCATAATGAGTTTGGGAGCCTGCACCTCTTAAGCATCTCACATTTTTGACACTGATGGGTATGTGGAATTCTCAGACACCTTACATTTAACAATGTTGTTTTTTTTACATTGTAATAAGACAACTAAAACTTTTCCTAAAGAACAGATGACAGTTCTTACGGGAAACTTTGCTGTCTTCTCTATGAATATTTAATGGATGGAAAATACATTTGTAGGCTCTATTGAGATTCTCAGAAACAGAGATTAATTTATTCATTCAATATTTTATCTGATTTATTTATTCAATAAACAGTCACTGAGCACCTACTATGTTATTTGGTTTGAAGTAGCCACTGAGAAAGATGTGAATAAGAAATTCCAGAATCTCACAGTCAAGAGTGGAGGAGGCAAAACTGCAAATGAATTGTTTCTGCTGTGACTGGAGCAACTCATAAATGGTGCTGGGCTAGAGGAGACAGGAAGAAGGAGTCAGCACAGAGGGGCATAGGGATTATTAAATGGCTGTAATGGCTGTACAATGTGAGAAGGGCTATCATGGCACAGTGTATAAAGTCTTATTGGGGTTCAGTGAAGGAAGAAATAATTCTCTGAGGGAGCTGGGCTAGGTTTCACACAGAGCACAATTTTTCCCTCTTATTAATCTTTTCCTTTAAAAATGCTTTAAAATCATTTTAAAAATATTTATTTATTTATTTTTGGCTGCACTGGGTCTTTGTTGCTGTGTGCTGGTTTTCTCTAGTTGCAGTGAGCAGGGGCTATTCTTTGATGCGGTGTATGGGCTTCTCATTGTGGTGGCTTCTCTTGTTGCAGAGCATGGGCTCTAGGTGCGTGGGCTTCAGTAGCTGTGGCACGTGGGCTCAGTAGTTGTGGCTCATGGGCTCTAGAGGGCAGGCTCAGTAGTTGTGGGGCATGGGCTTAGCTGCTCTGTGGCATGTGGGATCTTCCCGGACCAGGGATTAAACCTGTGTCCCCTGCATTGGCAGGCGGATTCTTAACCACTGACTACCAGGCAAGTCCCTTTAAAAGTATTTTTAATAAAAGTTGAAAAAATCAAATACTACCAAAGGTATTATAACTGCATATGGTAATATCTTTCACCAGTCACACTCTAGAGGCAAACATTTTAACCATCTTAGTTACTTCGTTTTGTACTGATTTATGTAATTCTTTTTTTTTTTTCCAGTTTTTTTTTTTGGGGGGCTGTGTTGGGTCTTCGTTGCTGTGCGTGTGCTTTCTCTCTAGTTGCGGTGAGAGGGGCTACTCCGTTGCAGTGTGCGGACCTCTCACTGCGGTGGCCTGTTTTGTTGCAGAGCATGGGCTCCAGGTGCAAGGACCTCAGCAGCTGTGGCGCATGGGCTCAGTAGTTGTGGCTCACGGGCTCCAGAGCGCAGGCTCAGCAGTTGTGGTGCACGGGCCCAGTTGCTCCATGGCATGTGGCATCCTCCCGGGCCAGGGCTCGAACCCTGATTTATGTAGTTCTTAAGATTATGCTTATAATGATTTATTTTCATCTTGGCATTATCTATTGGTTTCCTGTTAGGATAGATGAGAATTTCACCCTCTTAAATGTCAATCCCGGGCTTCCCTGGTGGCGCAGTGGATGAGAGTCCGCCTGCCGATGCAGGGGACACAGGTTCGTGCCCCGGTCTTGGAAGATCCCACATGCCGCGGAGCGGCTAGGCCCGTGAGCCATGGCCGCTGAGCCTGCGCATCCAGAGCCTGTGCTCCGCAACGGGAGAGGCCACAACAGCGAGAGGCCCGCATACTGCAAAAAAAAAAACAACAAAAAACCAAAAAAAAAGTCACTCCCTTTCTGTTCTCCATTCTTCCAAAGAATTTCTGGATTAAATCAGAATTCAGTGCTTATATTATTATGATTATGTAAATATTATTCATGGCAGAACCAAGTATTTTAAAATTACTATTTCTCCCTTTTTGTGTAACACTTTATTTTTCCTAGAGTTAATTGCCACTTCTAAAAACTTGCATATTTTTGTGTGCTTATCCTTACATTTCCCCTTTAGATATATTTTATGTCTCTCAAAAGATTTTTTTCCCACATGCTTAAGTATATCAAGTGGTCCTTGAGTTTCCCTTACTTCTTCTCAAACCTCTCCATCCTCTAAACTGGATTGGTTGCTTTTTAGTTCTTCCACCCAGCTGTCATACTGGACACATGCTTTAGTTGTCATCCTGGGACTTTATATTACCAGGAATCCCTGATCTCCTAGATCTTTTGTCTTCCTTGTTTTTGGTTCATTGATTCTTTTTTGGAACATATCTTTCATAAAGCCTTTAGAAAGTGTAGTGGGTTGAATTGTGTTCGCCCAAAAGATATGCTTAATTTCTAAGTGATACCTGTGAATGTGGGCTGATTTGAAAATAGGGTCTTTGCAGATGTAGCCAAGTTAAGGTGAAGTCATTAGGGTGGCCCCTAATCCAAAATGGCTGGTGTCCTTGTAAGAAGAGAGGAGACACAGACAGATACACAAGAAGGATGCCATATGACAATGAAGGCAGAGATTGAAATTTTGCTGCCAGAAACCGAGAATGCCAAGAATTATTAGCAAGAGCCTCAGTCTAGAAGTGAGGCATTGAATAGATTTTCCTTCTAAGCCCTCAAGAAGAAACCAATCTTGTTGACACCTTGATTTTTGGACTTCTAGCCTCCAGAACTGGAAGAGAATAATTTTCTGTTGTAGTGAGTCACCTAGTTTTTGGTAATTTGTTATTGCAGCCCTAGATACAGTGTATTGAAAGTAAGTCAAATCTGGTTAGGTCTGAAAATGTCTTTATTTTACTCTCACTCTTGATGCTTTGATGTTGGCCCTGTATTAATTTTATCAGAATGTATCAAAGGAACACAACCAGGTCTTGCTGCCACCTGGCTGACAGTGGTTGCAAGGTGCATTCCAATTTTAAAGATTTTTGTATGTGAAAAAACTAGGTCTTATAATAACTGAAATAGGATATATTGGTTGGGTATAAAATTTTAGGTTGAAACTATTTCTGTATCACAATTTTGAAGGCATTTCTCCATTAAATTCTAGTGCTGCTTCTGAGAAGGCTGATGGTCGTGTAACCTGTTTTCCCCTGTTAGAAATTTGTAGAATAGGCTCCACCTTTTCAGTCTAGAGACATGTGTCTTTCAGTTCTGGGGGACTTTCTTTTGCTATTTCTTTAATAACTTCTTTTTTCATTTCAATTCTTTCTCCCTGTTATTCTTTTTTAAACAATTTTTTTTTTTTTTTGCTGGGCCTCTCACTGTTGTGGCTTCTCCCATTGTGGAGCACAGGCTCTGGATGCACAGGCTCAGTGGCCATGGCTCACGGGCCCAGCCGCTCCATGGCATGTGGGATCTTCCCAGACCAGGGCACGAACCCGTGTCCCCTGCATCGGCAGGCGGACTCTCAACCACTGCACCACCAGGCAAGCCCTAAACAATTTTTATATTTATTTATTATCAGTAACATTGGCTTATAACATTATGTAAGTTTCATGTGTACAACATTATATTTTGACTTCTGTATACACTACAGTGTGCTCATCGGCAAAACTTTAGTTTCTATCTGTCATGATACAGTTGACTCTCTTTACCCATTTTGCCCTCCCCCCACTCCCTTCCCCTCTGGTAACCACTAATCTATTCTCAGTATCTAAGTGTTTCTTTTGTTTGTTTGGTTTATTTATTTATTTATGTTCCACATATGGATGAAATTGTATGGTATTTACCTTTCTCCATCTGACTTATTTCACTTGGCCTAATACCCTCAAGGTCCATCCATATTGTTGCAAATGGCAAGATTTCATCTTCGTTTATGACTGAGTAGTATTTCATTCATATATACACCACATCTTCTTTATCCTTTCATTTGTTGCTGTGCACTTAGGTCATTTACATATCTTGGTTACTGTAAATAGTCCTGCAATGAACATAGGGGAGCATGAGGGCTCCTTTTTTTCCCACATCCTTGCTAACGTTTGTTATTTCTTGTCTTTTTCATAGTAGCCATTCTAATAGGTGTGAGGTGAGATCACATTGTGGTTTTGATTTGCATTTCCCTGATGATTCGTGATGTTGAGCACCTTTTCATGTACCTGTTGGAGAACTGTATGTCTTCTTTAGAAAATATGTATTTGGATCCTTTGCCCATTTTTTAAAAAAAATTTTATTTATTTATTTTTGGCTGTGTAGGGTCCTCGTTTCTGTGCAAGGGGTTTCTCCAGTTGCGGCGAGCGAGGGCCACTCTTCATCGCAGTGTGCGGGCATGACCAGGGATCGAACCCATGCCCCTTGCAATGGAAGTGCAGAGTCTTAACAACCAGGGAAGTCCCATTTATATATTTTGAATATTAATTACTTATCAAATATATGATTTGCAAATATTTTCCCCCATTCAGAAGGTTGACTTTTCATTTGTTGATGGTTTCCTTTGCTGTGCAGAAACTTTTTAGTTTGATGTAGCTCCACTTGTTTATTTTTGCTTTTGTGCTTTTGCTTTTGGTGTCATATTTTAAAAAATCATTGCCAAGACTGATGTCAAAGAGTTTACCTATGTTTTCTTCTAGGAGTTTCATGATTTCAGGTCTTACATTCAAGTCTTTAATCCATTTTGAGTTAGTTTTCTTCTAGGAGTTTTATGATTTCAGGTCTTACATTCAAGTCTTTAATCCATTTTGAGTTAGCTTTTTGTTATGGTGTAAAATAATGGTCCAGTCTCATTCTTTAGCATGTGCCTTTCTAGCTTTCTCAGCACCATTTATTGAAGAGACTGTCCTTTTCCCATTGTGTATTCTTGGCTTCTTTGTCATAATTAATTGACCATAAGTGCATGAGTTTATTTCTGGGCTCTCTATTCTCTTCCATACATATCTATATCTATATCTATCTATATCTATATCTCTATCTGTTTTTATGCCAATACCATACTGTTTGGATTACTATAACTTTACAATATAGTTTGAAATCAGCTAGTGTGATGCCTCCAGCCTTGTTCTTCTTTCTCAAGATTGTTTTTGCAATTTAGGGTCTTTTGTGGTTCCATACAAATTTTAGGATTGTTTGTTCTATTTTTGTGAAAAAAGTGAGTTCTTCTAATCCATGAACATGGAATACCTTTCCATTTCTTTGTGTCTTCTTCAGTTTCTTTCATCACTGTCATAGATTTCAGTGTACAGGTCTTTCACCTCCTTGGATAAATTTATTCCTAGGTATTTTATTCTTTTTGATGAATTGTAAATGGGATTGTTTTCTTAATTTCTCTTTCTGATAGTTCATTATTAGAGATGCAACAGATTTTTGTGTTTTCATGGTCTTTGAGCTATTTTACAGCTCTGTAAGTTGTGTCAAACTGATACAAATGATTCTTGTCCATAGGTATTAAAGCACTTGTGTCCAGTGGAATGCAATTAGTTATTGCCCTATGAACAGACCCGTTTTTCATCCATATCTAAATTCATTTCATCATTCCTTGTCTGCCTAGGTACATGTATTTCTTTGGAATTCTCCTTTGAACCAATCAGAATACTTTCTTTTTCCCTCATTAATTAATTAGTTAAACCTTTCACAAGTGTTCATTTTATACCTGCTTGAGAATCATGATTACACCTTCTTTCAAAAATAATCTTTTAACAGCTTTGGAGCTCACTGAGGTGTGCACTGGAGTCACCTGATGCAGCCAACAAGGCTACATTGCCTGGAACGTGCACCTCATGGGAAGCTTCAGCCCATTATGTCTTTTCTTACCTTACAAAGATGAATCTCAAGCAGCAATACAAAGTTTACTTTTGTTCAATCTCCATTTCTCTAGATTTTTTCCTCCTCTCTATTAATTTTAGTTAAAATTTTTTTTGGTTTGCAGGTGAAAAGGTATTTCCCATTAGTGACAGCAATGATTGGGAATTTAGTTTCATGGTCTATTTAATGATTTCTGTAAAGGGATTAATGTTTTATACAGATTTATTTTCCACTGAGTGAGAGATAACAGAGAATCTGATTGTGAGTGATTTGTTTATATGTTTTTATGTCTGTTTTGAACTCAGATCAATTAAGAATTTTGTGGCAACCAAGAGAGAGTATAGCTCCTTGCAATATAGTGGAAACCAATCAAGCAAACAAAAATCATTTCTAGGGAAACTACTTTGATTCAGTGATGGGCATGTGACCCAGCAAGGAAAAATAAGACTTTTGCAGGGACTCTTGTGAAACAGGCAACACATTTTCAGCTGCACTTGCAACTAAGAGAATCTCACTTTGAACTTGCTGATAGAAAAGCATATAAGGGGCTTCCCTGGTGGTGCAGTGGTTGACAGTCCGCCTGCTGATGCAGGGGACATGGGTTCTTGCCCCGGTCCGGGAAGATCCCACATGCCGCGGAGCGGCTGGGCCCATGAGCCATGGCCGCTGAGCCTGCGCGTCCGGAGCCTGTGCTCCGCAATGGGAGAGGCCACAACAGTGAGAGGCCCGCATACTGCAAAAAAAAGAAAGAAAAGCACATAAAAATAGAGCCAAGAGAGAGGGAAACTAAATCCTGAGGATATCATTTGAGCTCCTGGAACAACCCTGAGGTCTGAATACAGCCCTAGCTCCAGATTTGTCAATCACAGAGTTAATACATTCACTTTTTTTGTTTAGAACAGTTGAATTTTCTTTTCTATCATTTGCATTTAAATGACTCCTCACAGTAAAAAGGTTCTTCATCCTTGGCTCCTTCTATTCTAGCCCACTAAATATATATTTACCTCTCTGTGCCTCCATTTACTCTTCTGTTTAGAAGTTAAACAGTACTTATTACTTCAAAGAGTTGTAAATATTAAATGATGTAATAAATAGAAGAGCATAAATTCGTTCAGCAATGCTGAGATGAGAGAAGCATCACATAGCTTAACTTTTCAAAACTGAATTACATTAGGCTCTAAAACCCAATTTACTAGAGTGAGAAGACACCCCATATCAGGCAGTAGTATGGGCAGTGTTTTTTCTTTAGCAAGGTATACATTTCCATAAAATACTTAGGAAAGATCTTCTAATCTTTGGCCCATAATTGTGGCTACTGGAAGCTCTTTGTGTAAACCCATATGGTTCATTACAAAGTGAGTGGTTCTACAGCCTGTATGCCAAGGGTGTAGCCCCCCAAACTGTGATGATTGTTGTTTAGTCCCTCCAGCAAACACACCAGCTCACCTCATCAGAAATCCTCCTGCATTCTTGGGCACATCCATGAAGGACACATGCTTGTTGAGCACATCTCCCTATGCCTTTCCTCGAGCTCCTGGAGCCCCTGATAACCTTGGAAAGCTCTTCCCCTTTCAACCAAGCACTGTTCTCAGCCTCATCACCTTTGTCTCAGAAATGCTCAGCTAAAAAAGACTCCTCCCAATGAGAGCCTGGATGGTGATGGATAACAGGTGTGTAGCCATTCATGAGTTTTTATAGCCCTGACATTAGACGTAGGTGTAAGCCTTAGTATACCTCCAGAAAGCTCCATTCCTCTTGAGTTTAATGTCAGCAGAACCTCCTGAAGCACAACTCTGTACAAGGTGCACGATGGCCCCTTGGTTCATAGCATATTGTGAGCTTTGATTGTGAACACAGGGCATTTATTCTGTGCCATTCTTTAGTTCAGGGGTTCCCAACCCTCGGGCCGCACAGCAGGAGGTGAGCGTCGGGCGAGTGAGTGAAGCTTCATCTGCTGCTCCCCATCGCTGGCATTACCGCCTGAACCCCCGCCCACGCTGCCTCCATGGAGAAATTGTCTTGCACGAAACCGGTCCCTGGTGCCAAAAATGTTGGGGACTGTGGCTTAGCCAATTAGCTTTCTTGTTTATATGGTCCCTCTGCTTTCCCCATGTGAAGAAGGAGAGGGGAAACACAGTGCTGGAAGCAGAGTAAGACTGGGGCATCTCTCTTGGACATTCCCTTCTCTCCATTTGGGACAGATCTGGTACTAGCTACCAGGAGCATGGAAATCCAGTTTGGTTGCTTCACTCCCTATCTGTATGTGGAGATACACAAAGATATGAGAGCCAAGAATTCTTTCTATGTGACCCAAGGCCAGTCTCTAAGCTCATTCAGGCTACAAACTCCTTTGGTAAGAAGTCCTTGAGGCTTAGGTACATGAAAAAGGTCACTGGCATGGGTGTCTCATCCCCTGAGTCTCTAGTCTCTAGTGCTTCCCTAGCTAATGGATGACTGAGTATCTCTGAACTTCACGTCAGTTAAAGCAAATGCAATGATGGAAATGCAGTATTAATAAATAGATTATGAAAAGGAGAAATTAAGCTTCCAAGTCTCTAGTCTTGCTTCAACCCCTTCAGAATCTATGCAGATGGGCACCTTACTCAGTCCTTCAACAGCTTTGTTCCAGATGACATAGATGTGGGTGAGAATGAGGAACCATTGGGCGACTTTGGTCACTCTAATCTCAATGAGCTGAGTAAGGTTCCTAGGCAAGTCCCAGGACCCCTGTATCCTCAACAGAAGGGTCAGGACCGAGCTGTGCTTCAATGCTGCAGGTGTCCCTGGAGGAAATCTGTCATGGCTCCTTCAAGTGCATTCAGGTGACAAGGTGGTGACCCAACCCCGATGGGCAAATAGTCAGGATCAAGGACACACTGTCATTCAGCATGGCTTTCCCAATCAGGGCAATGCTGTATCTGCCAATATCCATGCAGTTGTTGTTTTTATGCACAAAGAAAAGCCCATTTACACTTCTCCCGGGATGCTTTATTCTTTCTCCTTTTTATTCCTTTCCTTCCTTTCTCACCCAAATATCCATCATGCTTCGTCTCACTTTTTGTCTCATTCATCCTCGGGCACTCTGAGGCTATACCATGAACACCCCCACTATTGGTGGACAGGTGATACTTTTGTCTTGCATGAAATCACTAAGGAGTTACCATGGAGTAACTCTCTGGGGAGGGCCTCCCCTCTGGGAAGATGCCCACCCAGAAGGGAGACCTCATAGACCAGTTTGCAGTTTGTTCCCAGACATATTAACGCCACAAATACAACATATCCTCTTATGCCTTGCACCGGCCCTCCTAGGGACCAGCAGAGCAATACCCCCAACTCGAGACATATACTCTCAGCTCTTTGTTCACTGGATACTGGCTCCCTAGAATTCCTAGAGTTCACAAAACAAACTGTTTTCGGGAAAATGTTCCTGTACCTGAGCCTCACTGGAGCTGCTGTTATGAGTGGGTGGGTGGCTGGGTGGGTGAGCTTGCCCAGGCTAGGATGCAATTTTCATGTCCATGGCTTTGAGTCGAGTTTTCACCACACAGCTGGAGAGCGACTTGAGTGCCACTTGGAGAGGGGCAAAGATTTCTTGCTGAAGCTTGAAAATGGAATATCCTCCTTCCTCCCCTGCCTCTGACAAGACCTTTCATCTGCCCTCCTTACCCTCTGGCATCCTCCTGTTGGGGAAAGAAAAGGGAGAGAGAGGAGATGCTTTACCTCCTCACCTCGTTTAGGTCTGCAGTGCCCAACAGGAGATGGCCAAGGTTACTGCACACACATTCACCCACCACATTGCTCAGACGCTTGAGGCTCACTGTGGTTGAGATAGAGGGGAAGCAGGTCACAAAAGAGCACCTTTATTTGGGGCAGGAGGTGAACAAGACCCAGAGTTGCCTCCCTGACAGCTTCCCACTTGTACACTCACAGGTCTGGAGGAGGGCGTCCACCCTCCTCCACCCTCTTAGCTCAGGATTAATCACAAAGGGCAGCGGGGTGGACTGCTGCCCTTTGTGATTAACCCTGAGCTAAGAGGCATGAAGCAGTCTTCATCAATGAAGCATCAGGGTCTTGGAAACTAGTACCTGCTATTCCCCGCTATGGGATCCAGGGTCAGAGATTGCTCCCCGACTTCTGAACTCCAAACTTCTGGTTTCTATGTTGGCAATTAAAAAAAAATTGAAGTATAGTTTATTTACAATGTTGTGTTAGTTTCTGGTATACAGCAAAGTGATTCAGTTTTATATATATTCTTTCCCATTATAGTTTATTACAAGATACTGAATATAGTTCCCTGGGCTATACAGTAGGACCTTGTTTATCTATTTTATATATAGTCGTTTGTATCTGCTAATCCCAAACTCCTAATTTATCCCTCCCCTGACCCCTTTTCCCTTTGGCCACCATAAGTTTGTTTTTTGTCTGTGAGTCTGTTTCTGTTTTTTAAATAAGTTCATTTGTATCATATTTTGGATTCCATATATAAGTGATAACATATGATATTTGTCCTTCTCTGACTTACTTCACTTAGTATGACAATCTCTAGGTCCATCCATGTTGCTGAAAATGGCATTATTTCATTCTTTTTTATGGCCGAGTAGTATTCCATCGTGTGTGTGTGTTTGTGTGTACACCACATCTTCTTTATCCATTCATCTGTCCATGGACATTTAGGTTGCTTCCATGTCTTGACTCTTGTAAATAGTGCTGCTATGAATGTAGGGGTGCATATATCTTTTCAAGTTAGAGTTTTCTCCAGATATATGTCCAATAGTGGGATTGCTAGATCACATGGTAGCTCTATCTTAAGTTTTTTAAGGAACCTCCATACTGTTTTCCACATATGTTGGCAATTTATGAAGCTACTTGTCTCTTGAACTTTCTGGAAGCTTAGTGGAGAACTCTGGCCCTATTAGACCTCTGTAAGCCCTCTCTCCACAGCTGTATAAAGATTAAGACAGTGAGAGAACTGAGGGAAAGACTAGCTGAGTCAGTTACTGGGGTTGAGTCTTTACTTGATTTTTCTCACTTTGAAAAGTCCCTACATGTTTGTATGCTAGTTTTACTCATTTTCCCCCCAAAGACAGTTTTACAAAATAATTATATATTTCAAAAATTAGGTCATCGGGGCTTTCCTGGTGGCGCAGTGGTTGAGAGTCCCCCTGCCTATGCAGGGGACGTGGGTTCGTGCCCCGGTCTGGGAAGATCCCACATGCCGCAGAGCGGCTGGGCCCATGAGCCATGGCCGCTGAGCCTGTGCGTCCGGAGCCTGTGCTCCGCAACAGGAGGCCACAATAGTGAGAGGCCCGTGTACTGCAAAAAAAAAGAAAAAAGAAAAAAGAAAAAAAAGAAAATTAGGTCATCTTAGCAGATTGAAATAAAGGAACCCTGGATAGTGGTGGGTATGCAAAGCTCATCTCAACATCCGTCTGTTGAGATGCCAAATCTGTGTGCCAAAGCAGCCACTCTGTCAAGCTGCCGTCTTCTTTCTTAAGGCCCAAGCTCCTGGAATATCCCAAATCTCAACCTAAACAAGACACAGAATGAAGACAACACTTGGCTTACAAGGAGCAAATGTATGTATGAAGGTTAACTATCACTGATTATAAAAAGCATAGCTCATTCTCTTCAGAGGATGTGCTCCTGTGAGAATTAATGGAATTGCCTAAGCTGTATGGAAATATTTCTTTGAGCAAAATTGTCTTCTCTAGAGGAATTGGAGGAGGGATTTCTGGTTGACAATGAAGCACAGGTCCCCAAAGATGGAGATGGTGCCCTGAGGATCCTGGCATCCTTGATGCATCCTGGCAGGTCCTGGATGGGCACATAGGTTGCCTGGGAGCATGGAAGGAGGCTGACATGGCTTCAGTTGTTCATTCTGAGATTTAAAGATTTCCTGGAATGTCTGTCTGTCTCTCTGATCTGCCTGTCTCTGTTTAGAAAATTCACTATTTGACTTTTAATAAAGGACATGCATTACTCTGATAAAAAAGATAAAAATTAATGTAAAGTTATAACCAAGGAAAGAAGCACGTTTATCACAGGCTTCACTGTAAAAACTGAAAGTAATCCTGATACAGAATCCAGTTTTAAAAGCAGATTTTATTAGATTTCTATTTCTGTGAGTTTCACAAGACTAGCTACTTTGAAATGCCCTCTTACCACAAAATACCCAAACGATGGATAAATTAGAGCAATATGCTTTAAAATAATTGCTAAACTCAATGAAAATAAGTCCTAAATTTAAAAAAGGACAAAAACAAATAAAACAGAGCTGAAACTAGAGTGGTGAGTGACACAGTTACTTGTTCCAGAGTTGACCTGGGGGTGGGGCTATGGCAGTAATCCATGTTATTCTACCATCTTTCAGGAACAGAAGCTTCTCTTAGTTCCTTTGTGTCTCATCCATTCAACCTGCTGCATATATATGAAAGTGCAATCAATGCATTGATAAGATTTTACTATTATTATCAACAAAGTGTTTTATAAATGTATTTCTCTTTAAGGACATCATTCCAATGTACAAGGACTTCATGTTTCTCACATGCCTAGTGTAGAAGTTCTAGCAGCTGCCTGGCATTATTTTTTTCTGGTGGATAAATAAGGCCATCTGAGTAAATATTGTAATTAGGACTATAATGGCACATTTTGATCGCTTATAATAAATAACTCCAACCAGAATTGTTTCTTAGATGTGACACTGATGATCATTAATGGCCAAACTGTTAGATTTACATTAGAATTTCTTGGCTGAAAATATGTATGAGTGCAAACTACAATGCTATCAAAGGAGAAAATATATGCAAAACTTTCTGCAAATGTTTCATTATCTTATAATAATCTTTGGGATAATAATCTTCAGGAACTCATAACAGAAAATGCAAGAAACTAGAAGCTGGTATAGCTCAGCAGGTGTTTTGTGCAGAAAATATAGGTGAAGTTGAGATAAAGAGAGCAGGATTGGACCATTGTAAGCAAGTCTAGGATCTGTTCAGTCATCATTTTTAGAAAAGGTTGGTAAAATTTGGTTAAAGATAAAAAGCTGATATTTGTGTGGTGTTAGAATCTGAAACACTCTAGCCCACTTAAAACCTAAAGATTATAGAATTTTACTTTCTAATTATCCAAGTGGTCAGATGAAGATGGCTCATGGTGACATAAAAGGCCTGTGACTCTTTTGCAATTACATCAAGTTGCTGTTTTATCTTTCTGAAATTTAAAAAGATGGCAACGTCTTCATTTATCTGAAATTTGCCCTTCCACTCTCCATCCTAAAAATTAATCTTTCTGTTTCTTTCACCTTCTTGAGAGTCATTGATTATGAACAAATTCTTTAGAGACTCAAAGTTTATTTTAGCTTTCTAATAAAAAAGGAAAGAAAGGGAATTGGGATGTTTATTAAAAATGGTAAAGTCCAGCTCTGTAAGAGTTCCCATGAAATCCCAGTGGTGACCCTGATAAACATGTACCAGGGCGAGGGTGAGTCTGAGCTGCGGAGAGCGGCCAGCAGCCGCACATGCCCTGGAGCGTCAGCATCTGGCATCCATTCTTCCTGTTGAGCCAAACTACTCTCATTCCTTAGGACAAAGTAGCCTTTGGAAATATTGAGAAGCAAGCTATTTGTCATCAGTACCCCCTTCTCGTCCCCCCATTTCTGTCATCGTCACTTTGCAGATGGAACATCTTATCTTATGCCATGACTCTCTGAAGCCCCCTTTCCACCAGCCAGGATACCCCACCTGGGTCTATGCATTCATTCACCCAATTCTATGTGTGTTGACCATGTGACAGTCATTGTCCTCACCTCACTTTTCTGGAGAAAGTAAAAGTGACATTGAACAGGGTCTTGAGGAAAAACAACCAAAAATCTATGAGATAGAGATGTGGACCAGGTCGTTCTAGTTGGAGGGAAGAGCGTGAACAAAGTCATAGAGGTTTACAGCTGCCTGACTTACTGGGAAAGGCAGGTAGTCAGGTGTGACTAGAAGCAGATTATGTGGCATGTGGAAGCTGGTTTGGGGGGTAGAAGGAGGAAGAGATGGACCTGGAATGATAGGTGGCAGCTAAACTATGAAGGATTGAGCACTAGGTAGAGAAGACAAAAGTAAAATCATTCCTCCTCTCCCAGGAAACTTTGGATTTTTGGAGGCAAAATCTCCATCAAGGCTGGTCACCAAGACTTCACCCTGGCGAGAATTTTAGGGTAAGTTGGAGTGGGCATGGCCAGGTTTCCAGGAGAGGTTGGCCAACCACAGCCTGTGGGCCAAATCTGACCTGCTGCCTGCTTTAGTACAGCCCGAGAGCCTTTAAGAATGGTGTTACGTTTTAAAATAAAAAGCCAGACATGGGAATCTTATAAAAATTCAAATTTAAGTGTCCACAAAAAGTTTTATTGGAACACAGCCACACTCATTTGTTATGCATTGAGTGTTTTTGTGCTACAAGGGTGGGATTGAATAGTTGGGACAGAAACCATATGAGCCACAAAGCCCGAAACATTTGCTAGCTGGCTCTGTTTAGAAAAATTTCATTGAGTCCTGTTCTAAGTCTTTCAAAAACAAAGGAGTAGAACACTAGTGAGGACACCAGACCAGGATGGAGACCTAGAAAGATAGCGGAAGTTTTATGGAACTTAGTTTAACTAATTTGTTAATGCCAGTGTGATTTCCCCAGCACGTATTCTCCTGTAGCATAGTTGGAAGTTATAGCATGCCATGTTTTCTTTAGTATGAGATATGTGTGTTAAATTTTTTTTGGGGGGGGTGTTAAATTTTTCAAAAAATTCAAAATGATGTCTGGGAAATCTGGAATCCTATGTTGACAGTTGTCGGTGACACGCATTTTCAGAAGCATTCACGTGGTTGAAGAGTCATATAAAAAAGGAGTATCTTTCAAAATCAGGCATCTAAATCAATATAAGTAAATTGCTGAAAGCTTTTCTAACTTTAAAAAAAAATCCATCTCTCTTATGAGAGCAGTAATACCAATCACATATTTCTCCTTCAGTGTGGGTAATTTAAAAATTCTTTTCATAAGGCTGAGAGACATTACCTTATACAATGTCTTTAAATTTTTAAAAGTAATCCTTACTTCCCAGACCCTCCAAAATTATGAAATTATTGATCCAATTTAAGAGGAAGAATCATAATTGAGAAGGTCTGGTTAAAGAAAGGGGAGTTAAGGACGTAACACAGCCATAGGAGGGAAAAGTTGGTTGGTTCTGAGACCAAGGTAGAGCTGCCTGCTGGCTGTTATACATGATCTCAGAACATCCGGCCCTCCCAGGTGAGAAATTCTGCCTCTCCTGGGATGGTAAGAATAGAGGTTGTATCAACCAGAGTTCAATTGCAGCAAAGGAGAGATATTTCTAGTTCTTTTAAGCAGAACGAGCTTTAATAGAGAGCATTAGCTGCTTAGGAAATCAATGGAAAGGTTGTGGAGCAGGGTCTAGATGGGCCTTTGGGAACGACTGTCAGGACATAGCAGAACTTAGCAGCCAGGGGAGCAACTACTTCTTCCATGAAGGTGGGGAATCAGTAGGTTGAAGCTGGATGAGAAATCTGCCATTGCCTCCTCTGCTGTTGATTCCCAGGAAGCTGGAAGTTGAGAGCTCCCAGCTGAGTGCTGCTGTAGATGTACATCTTCACAACCTTGTCTTCCACTGAAATTCAGCCCAAAGCAGCCGAAAGCCTCACTTTCTTGTTCCAAAATGTGCACAAGGGCTTCTCGTTGGGTTAAGTATGCGATCAGAACCCCAGCTGCAAGAAATTCTGGGAAATGTAGGATTTAGGTTTCTAGCCTCTGTGTGGGGAGACATACTAGAAGCAAGTGAAAGAGAATGTTGAGGCTCATCACCTGTATTCATTTCCTATTGCTGCTGTAACAAATTACAGCCAAACAACACACATTTATTATCTTACAATTCTGGAGGTCAGAAGTCTGATATGGGTTTTAGAGGGCTAAGATCAAGGCATCAGTAGAGCTGTGTTCCTTCTGGAGGCTTTAGGGAGAATCCATACATTCCTTGCCCTTTCCAGCTTCTGGCTGCCCACACTTCTTGGCTCATGCCTTATCACCCCAACTGCTTTCCTCATCACTGTCTTGGTCTCTAACCTGCATGTATCCTTCTTAAAGGACTCTTGTGATTACATTGGGCCCATCAGATAATCCAGGATAATCTGTCTCAAGAGTCTTAATCACATCTGCAAAATCCCTTTTTCTATGTAAGGTAACTTGTTCACAGGAACTAGGATGTTGACATCTTTTGGGGAGACATTATTCAGCCTGCCACATTGTCCTTATCCAAATTAGTGAGGGAAGGAAACGATGTTTATTGAATATCTGCTATCTGCCAGGAACTTTATATACATCATCTCATAGAACATTCGCAAGAACCCTTCAAGGTGGGCACTATTATTCCTATTACATATGAGAAAATGATATTCAAAGAATTTCAGGAACTAGCCCACCATTCAGTTATAAAAAGAAACGAGCTATCAAACCATGAAAAGACATGGAGGAATCTTAAGTGCATATTACTAAGTGAAAGGAACCAGTCTGATAAAGCTATATACTATATGATTCCAACTATATGACATTCTGGGAAAGACAAAATTATGGAGACAGTGAAAAGATCAGTAGTTGCCTGGGGTTAGAGGAAGGAATGGATGAATAGGCAGAGCACAGAGAATTTTTAGGGCAGTGAAACTATTGTGTATGATACTATAATGGTGGATACATGTCATGAAGCACGTGAAAAAACCCATAGAATTGTACAACACTAAAAGTGAACTCTATGTAAATTATAAATTCATTAATGATAATTTATCAGTATTGGTTCATCACTTGTAACAAATATACCAGACTAATGCAAAATGTTAATAATAGGGGACACTCTGGGACTGGGAAGGGAGTATATGAGAACTCTTTGTGTTTTCTGTTCAATTTTTCTGTAAACCTAAATTGCTCTAAGAAATCAAATCTATTAATTAAAAAAATTAATTAACAACGACAAAAACTAGCCCAGGTGGCATGTGGCAGAGCTAGTAGTTAATCTCAGAAATGTTTGTCTCTAAGAATTCATGTGATTCAAGTGATACTGTGAATTCTGGAGGTTCTGGCACCCTCAGAATTTCATAACTGCAGAATCTAGAGGCTGACAGTGATGATCTCATCCCAGTAGTTACAGGTTTGCTTCTTTCTTTGTCACTAGAGGTTCTCCTTAAGTACCCATTGTCAATAGTGTTGAAAGGGGTTTAACAGATTTACTGCATGGCCTTGGTTTACTGATAGGGGACTGCTAATTCCATCATCTTTAAGTAGTCAGTTACAAGTTCTCATGTACAACATCTACCCACGAAATCTGCTTCTTCTGGAAGTGAATAAAGCGCTTTCCACATAGACTGGTCCTACTTGCCTGATGACATCTTAACAACAAAAAGGCATTGTTTTAAGTTTACACTGACTTTGCGGAAAAACATTCATTGGTAAGAATAAAAATATGGCCAACGTTTAAACTGAGAACTACCTTTTAACTATTCGCCTTCTTCTTTGAGAGGAGGGAATGGTTTTGATGCAGTAAAGCACTTGAAACGCTAATTTTTCTGCATTTGTATAATGCCCTTTGTATTTATGTCTTCAATGAGATTCTATTATTAAAATTCTTAACTGCAAATACTCTCCCTTCCTGTATCTTGTACCAACTACACTAGTGATATATATATTTTGGTAGAAGGATATAGATTAGAAAATATAGATGAATAAAAAGACAATAAATAGGAGATTGGTTCAAGATGGCGGAGTAGAAGGACATGCTCTCACTCCCTCTTTCGAGAACACCAGAATCACAACTAACTGCTGAACAATCATCAACAGGAAGACACTGGAACTCACCAAAAAAGATACCCCACATGCAAAGACAAAGGAGAGGCCGCAATGAGATGGTAGGAGGGACGCTATCATAATAAAATCAAATCCCATAACTGCTGGGTGGGTGACTCACAAACTGGAGAACACTTATGCCACAGAAGTCCACCCACTGGAGAGAAAGTTCTGAGTCCGACCTCAGGCTTCCCAACCTGGAGGCCTGGCAACAGGAGGAGGAATTCCTAGAGAATCAGACTTTGAAGGCTAGCAGGATTTGACTGCAGGACTTCGGCAGGACTGGGGGAAACAGAGACTCCACTCTTAGAGGGCACACACAAAGTAGTGTGTGCATCGGGACCCAGGGGAAGGAGCAGTGACCCCATAGGAGACTGAACTAGACCTACCTGCTAGTGTTGGAGGGTCTCCTGCAGAGGCGGGGAGCAGCTGTGGCTCACCAAGGGACAAGGGCACTGGCAGCTGAAGTTCTGGGAAATACTCCTTGACATGAGCCCTCCCAGAATCTACCATCAGCCCCACCAAAGAGCCTGGGTACGCTCCAGTGTTGGGTTGCCTCATGCCAAACAACCAACAGGGAGGGAACCCAGTGCCACCCATCAGCAAACAAGCAGATTAAAGTTTTACTGAGCTCTGCCCACCAGAGCAACAGCCAACTCTACCCACCACCAGTCCCTCCTATCAGGAAATTTCCACAAGCCTCTTAGATAGCCTCATCCACCAGAGGGCAGACAGCAGAAGCAAGAAGAATTACAATCCTGCAGCCTGTGGAATAAAAACCACATTCACAGAAAGACAGACAAGATGAAAATGCAGAGACCTATGTACCAGATGAAGGAACAAGATAAAACCCCAGAAAGACAACTAAATTAAGTGGAGATAGGCAATCTTCCAGAAAAAGAATTTAGAATAATGATAGTGAAGATGACCCAGGACCTCAGAAAAAGAGTGGATGCAAAGATTGAGAAGATGCAAGACATGTTTAACAAAGACCTAGAAGAATTAAAGAACAAAAAAACAGAGATGAACACTACAATAACTGAAATGAAAAATACACTAGAAGGAATCAATAGCAGAATAACTGAGATAGAAGAACGGATAAGTGACCTGGAAGACAGAATGGTGGAATTCACTGCTGTGGAACAGAATAAAGAAAAAAGAATGAAAAGAAATGAAGACAGCCTAAGAGACCTCTGGGACAACATTAAATGCAACAATATTCGCATTATAGGGGTTCCAGAAGGAGGAGAGAGAAAGGACGCGAGAAAATATCTGAAGAGATTATAGTCAAAAACTTCCCTAACATGGGAAAGGAAATAGCCACCCAAGTCCAGGAAGTGCAGAGTCCCAGGCAGGATAAACCCAAGGAGAAACACACCTAGACACATAGTAATCAAACTGGCAAATTTAAAGAAAAAGAAAAATTACTGAAAGCAGCAAGGGAAAAATGACAAATAACATACAAGGGAACTCCTATAAGGTTAACAGCTGATTTCTCAGCAGAAACTCTACAAGCCAGAAGGGAGTGGCATGATATACTTAAAGTGATGAAAGGGAAGAACATACAACCAAGATTACTCTACCCAGCAAAGATATATTTTAAAATAAATAAATAAAATACTGTACTTCATGGTTTTAGGAAAATCACCTAGAGAAAGCAAAGTCTGTATAGACCAATATGTTAAACCCTATATTAAATATTTAATTAAAAAGACAATAAAATCACAAAATTACTGTCAACTCAGTTGTACATCCTTCTAGATTTATTCAGTGCAAAAATATGCATATATATCACATATTATTAGGTTTGACTCATAAACTAACTCTAAGCTGTCCAGGGACCCAGGATTCCCTGAGTTTGTTGTTCCCTTATCCTATATGCAAGTTTCCACCTGACAGTCTATAAAGGCTACCTTATCTCCAACCTTCGTATCTATTCCAGCCTGCAGCAATGGGGAAGGAGTGAAGAAAGCACACCCACTCCCTTTAAGGGCACTTTACATATCCTATTGGCCAGAGCTTAGTCGCATTAACTACAAGGGAGGTAGGGAAATGCTTTCTTTATTCCAAGTGGCCCTTTGCCCAATTAGCCATCAGAGATAGTATTAACTAAGAAGGAAAGAGAAAATGGATACAGGTAGATGACAGTTTTTGCCAATCACTCATTTAAAAAAAAAACAAAAATAGGATCATATTACTTTTACTATATTCCTTACGTAATTTTTTCCTTGTCACAATATAATGTTCATGTCTTCCAAAGTCATATGTATATATATATATATATATATATATATATGCTTATCTGTCAATGTTATTTTGATGACATTATTTTACTTTATAGGTGTGTAATCAATGATCTATCTATGAGCAATGAGTTTCTTCAAATTTTTAATATTATAAACAACCTTGTGGCAAATATTCCTGCATATACATCTCTTCACATTTCTTTTACTATTTTTGAGAATACATTCCTAAAAGTAGACTTTCTGAGTCAGATGGTAGGCACATTGTAAACACTTTTTATGTATATTTTTAGAAAATGTTAGTGGCTGCAGCCAGCTTGTTGCAGCTCGTGGCTGGAGCCAGCTTGTTGCAGCTCGTGAGTGCTGGTTGTCTGCATTTCTTCCCAACTTCCGGTTCATTGATGTCAGGTTGATATCTTGAAATCAGCCACAGTGGGAGCATTTATATCATGGAAAAAAGCAAGTACTACAAATCAGAGCTTTTATTCTTCTCTTCAGGAGAGCCAATTGTTACATTTACTAGCCAAACATTTACTAGCATACTGCCGGAAAGTATGTCCATACAAACGTCCAATTCTAAAAGTTTATGAGGACCCATTAATTTCACCTCAAGATCCGTATCAGTGCTTAAAGCAGTAATTATTCCAATTGGAGTGTGTATATTCTAATATTGATAACTCATGATACCCATTGTTATCTCTGGCTTTTTTTTTTAACATCTTTATTGGAATATAATTGCTTTACAATGGTCTGTTAGTTTCTGCACGTGTGTGGGTTTATCTTTGGGGTATCTATCCTGTTCCATTGAACTATATTTCTGTTTTTGTGCCATTACCATCCTGTCTTGATTACTTTAGCCTTGTAGTATAGTCTGAAGTCAGGGAGCCTGATTCCTCAAGCTCTGTTTTCCTTTCTGAAGAGTGCTTTGCCTATTCAGGGTCTTTTGTGTTTCCATACAAATTGTGAAATTTTTTGTTCTAGTTCTGTGAAAAATGCCAGTGGTAGTTTGATAGGGATTGCATTGAATCTGTAGATTGCTTTGGGTAGTATAGTCAATTTTCACAATGTTGATTCTTCCAGTCCAAGAACATGGTATATCTCTCCATCTGTTTGTGTCATCTTTGATTTCTTTCATCAGTGTCATAGTTTTCTGCATACAGGTCTTTTGTTTCCTTAGGTAGGTTTATTCCTAGGTATTTATTCTTTTTGTTCAATGGTAAATGAGAGTGTTTCCTTAATTTCTCTTTCAGATTTTTCATCATTAGTGTATAGGAATGCAAGAGATTTCTGTGCATTAATTTTGTATCCTGCTACTTTACCAAATTCATT
>NW_020172625.1:3889620-3889847 GCF_003031525.2 Neophocaena asiaeorientalis asiaeorientalis
TTCATTGATTAGCTCTAGTAGTTTTCTGGTAGCATCTTTAGGATTCTCTATGTATAGTATCATGTCATCTGCAAACAGTGTCAGCTTCACTTCTTTTCTTATTTGGATGCCTTTTATTTCTTTTTCTTTTCTGATTGCTGTGGCTACAACTTCCAAAACTATGTTGAATAATAGTGGTGAGAGTGGGCAACCTTGTTTTGTTCCTGATCTTAGTGGAAACGGTTTCA
>NW_020172625.1:3889963-3890568 GCF_003031525.2 Neophocaena asiaeorientalis asiaeorientalis
TCATATATGGCCTTTATTATGTTGAGGTAAGTTCCCTCTATGCCTACATTCTGGAGGGTTTTTATCATAAATGGGTGTTGAAGTTTTTCAAAAGCTGTTTCTGCATCTATTGAGATGATCATATGGTTTTTCTCCTTTAATTTGTTAACATGGTTTATCACATTGATTGATTTGTGTGTATTGAAGAATCCTCGCATTCGTGGAATAAACCCCACTTAGGTTATGATCTTTTTAATGTGCTGTTGAATTCTGTTTGCTAGTATTTTGTTGAGGATTTTTGCATCTATGTTCATCAGTGATATTGGCCTGTAGTTTTCTTTCTTTGTGACATCTTTGTCTGGTTTTGGTATCAGGGTGATGGTGGCCTCATAGAATGAGTTTTGAAGTGTTCCTCCCTCTGCTATATTTTGGAGGAGTTTCAGAACAATAGGTGTTTGCTCTTCTATAATTGTGTGATAGAATTCGCCTGTGAAGCCATCTGCTTGTGGGCTTTTGTTTGTTGGAAGTTTTTAAATCACAGTCTCAATTTCAGTGCTTGTGATTGGTTTGTTTATATTTTCTATTTCTTCCTGGTTCAGTCTCGGAAGGTTGTGCTTTTCTAAGCA
>NW_020172625.1:3890776-3948680 GCF_003031525.2 Neophocaena asiaeorientalis asiaeorientalis
TCTATCCTGGAGAATGTTCCATGAGCACTTGAGAAGAAAGTGTATTCTGTTGTTTTTGGATGGAATGTCCTATGAATATCAGTTAAGTCCACCTTGTTTACTGTGTCATTTAAAGCTTGTGTTTCCTCATTTATTTTCATTTCGGATGATCTGTCCATTGGTGAAAGTGGAGTGTTAAAGTCCCCTACTATGATTGTGTTACTGTTCATTTCCCCTTTTATGGCTGTTAGCATTTGCCTTATGTATTGAGGTGCTCCTATGTTAGGTGCATAAATGTTTAGAATTGTTATGTCTTCTTCTTGGATTGATCCCTTCTTCATTCTGTAGTGTCCTTCTTTGTCTCTTGATATAGTCTTTATTTTAAAGTCTATTTTGTCTGATATGTGTATTGCTACTCCAGCTTTCTTTTGATTTCCAAGATGTTCCTTTAGAATTTGTTGTAGAGCTCATTTTGTGGTGCTGAATTCTCTTGGCTTTTGCTTTTCTATAAATATTTGAATTTCTCCGTTGAATCTGAATGAGATCCTTGCTGGGTATGTGTGGCTGTGTTCCCTTCTTGCTAGTTGTTTGGCATGGGTTGTCCCACACTGTAGCTTGCTGGTTGTTGAGTGGAGCTGGGTCTTAGCGTTCAGATGGAGATCTCTGGGAGAGCTCTCACAGGGAGAAAAAAAAGAAATAAAATAAAATAAATTTATTAAAATTAAAAAAATATATTATTAAAATAAAAAAATTTAAAAAGTAATAAAAAAAGAAGAGAGCAACCAAACCAATAAACAAATCTACCAATGATAGCAGCACTAAAAACTATACTAAGATAAACATAAGAGTCAGAAACTTGTCAGTAGCATAAAGCAAACTCCAAGTCTGCAGTTGCTCCCAAAGTCCACTGCCTCAATTTTGGGATGGTTCGTTGTCTATTCATGTATTCCACAGATGCAGGGTACATCAAGTTGATTGTGGAGATTTAATCCACTGCTCCTGAGGCTTCTGGGAGAAATTTGCCTTTCTCTGCTTTGTGCGCACAGCGCCCGGGGTTCAGCTTTGGATTTGGCCCCGCCTCTGCGTGTAGATCGCCCTCTGGTGTCTGTTCTTCACCCAGACAGAATGGGGTTTAAGGAGCGGCTGATTATGGGGCTCTGGCTCACTCAGGCCGTGGGGGAGGGAGGGGTACAGATGCGGGGCAAGCCTGTGGCGGCAGAGGCCAGCGGGACATTGCAGCAGCCTCAGGCACGCCGTGCGTTCTCCCGGGGAAGTTGTCCCTGGATCCCGGGACCCTGGCAGTGGCGGGCTGCACAGGCTCCCCGGTGGGGGGGCGGGCTGCACAGGCTCCCGGGAGGGGAGGTGTGGATAGTGACCTGTGCTCGCACACAGGCTTCTTGGTGGCGGCAGCAGCAGCCTTAGCGTCCCATGCCCATCTCTGGGGTCCGCGCTGTTAGCCGTGGCTCTCGCCCATCTCTGGAGCTCGTTGAGGCAGTGCTCTGAATCCCCTCTCCTCACGCACCCGGAAACAATGGTCTCTTGCCTCTTAGGCAGCTCCAGACTTTTTCCCGGACTCCCTCCTGGCTAGCCGTGGTGCATTAGTCCACTTCGGGCTGTGTTCACGCACCAACCCCAGTCCTCTCTCTGGGATCTGACCTCCCAAGCCCGAGCCTCAGCCCCAGCGGGTGAGCAGACAAGCCTCTCAGGCTGGTGAGTGCTGGTCGGCACCGATCCTCTGTGTGGGAATCTCTCCGCTTTGCCCTCTGCACCCGTGTTGCTGTGCTCTCCTCCGCGGCTCCGAAGCTTCCCCTGCGCCACCCCCCATGTCTCCGCCCAGGATGGCGGAGTGTGGAAACTTCCACAGTGTGTGGAAACTTCCTCCTTCACAGATCCCTGAGGTGCAGGTCCCGACCCTATTCTTTTATCTCTGTTTTTTCTTTTGCCCTAGCCAGGTACATGGGGAGTTTCTTGCCTTTTGGGAGGTCTGAGGTTTTCTGCCAGCGTTCAGTGGGTGTTCTGTAGGAGTTGTTCCACATATAGATGTATTTCTGATGTATTTGTGGGGAGGAAGGTGATCTCCGTGTGTTACTCCTCTGCCATCTTGAAGGTCCTCTCCTCTTCATTTGTCTTTTTATTTGTTCATCATTCATCCATTTAGCAAACATTTACTGAGCACTTACTATGTTCCAGGAGCATGCTAGGCTACTTCCTTCCCAAGTGCACTGTTGGCACCTTCTGTGCCTATCTGTCCCCTGCACTGGGTTCCATGTTCAGTGGAGTTGCATGTGTCAAGTCAGTCACTAAGATTACAGTCAAGTACAGTTAAAATTACCCTAAAAAACTCCTTAAGACATCTATGAAGTACACTCACATGGTTCTCTTTATGTCTGAATAAATGGTTCAGACACAGCAAGCAATCACAGGAGGAAGAATGGAGCACATCCTAGGATGATTAACTTTCTTCCTCTAACATTATTTCAATTATTTTAGACGCATCTAGGTTTGGGTCCAAGTTTGATTACAGGTCTGGGTTTGGGTCCAAGTTTGATTACTCCTTTCTGTGTGAAACAGAAAATTCCACAAGAGAGTTATGAAAGCTTCAAAAGGCTGAGTTGCCTCATGTTTATTTTAATGGTGCCTCATAAAGGAAGCACCAGTCAGGTATCCCCCAAAGCATAGAAAACAGTTTAAATCTTTGCTGAAATCTCATGAAGATGTACCACAGACGAAGTCCGTACATCCCTTTTCCAATATTTCATACATCACATATGGCAGTTAACTAAAATACCCACTTTTCATCCCTTAAAATTCTGCAAATTCTCCCAAAATTGTCTGCACTTTGGCTGTTCTCTCCCCTTCCTCTGGGTTTCCTGATCTCAACTTCCTGTCCTTGTAAATGACCATCAGTGAGACAGTTTTAGCTTTTTTCAGTTCTCTTGACCACATTTTCCCCCCAGTCAGATCCACAAAGCACAAAGCAAACCTACACAGAAAATTCTGGGGTTAAGTGGGATTTGAACTCAGTAGTCTGATTTTGTTACTTCCTAGCTATGTGATCGTGGACAAGTCATCCTTAACTCTCTGATCCTTTTTTTTTTTTCCTCTCTCTCTCACTTAATTTGTAAAGTAAAGCCAATAATACCAACCTGGTAAAGATGATTTGAAAATTAAGTAAAATAAAATAATATATTTTCAGATTCCTACCACAGTGCTGGCCTGTCTTAGGCAATCAAGAATATGCTAGCCTTCTTGCTTGTTTCTCAATGGATAGACCTCTGTGAAGAGACAAATCGTAACGAAAGGCTGCTTGATCAATGTGGAATCAGATCTCATGAATGAAAGCTCTGAAGGCACCGTGCTAATAGTTGACAAATCCATGCTACCACTAGACGGGCATGTTTTGCAATGGCAACTACAGGCCAGGGGTCCACTTCCCACCAAGAATTGGTTTTTGAATGAATTCTCAAAATAAAGGAAGAATGTTCAAATAGTAGACCACCAAGAAATTTCCAATGTCTGCTACATTGGATCATTTTGATTTGGTCTTTTGGGTGTCTTTCTGTAGTTTCTATTCTGTGAAATTAGGAGTTATTACTCTGACTGTTAGTAAATTTCACATGGCTGGAATATGCCCCATTAGTACAATGTATTTGAGCATTACTAATGCCATAGTATAGCATTAGAAATATTTAGTCAGTTAATGCATTTTGGATTTATTTTACTTCCATGTTGGCTTTACCTTCAAAATATATTATTACTGTTGTTGTTGTTATTTTATCTTCCTTTTCTCCTTCCCCATTGCTACACCTCTTGATCTAAACCATCACCATCTTTTGTGTAGATGACAGGCTAGATCTCTAAGAGGTCTGTAACTCTTTCTCCCTACACAGGAGGATTGCCCTCAACTTAGCAGTTGGAGTGGTCTTTATAAAAACACACATGAGACCATACTCCTTTGATGGTTATCCACCATGATTTTATCTGGAATAAAACTAACATCCTATCATGACCTCCAGGGCCCTAATGAAGTGGTCTTGTTCCTCTATCCAAGCACATCTCTTGTTTCTCCCTTGATGCCGGGTGTTGCAGCCAGGCTGGCCTGACATCTGCTAGCACATTTGCCCTCATGTTCCCTCTGCCAAGAGTGCCTTCTTTCCCTCTTGACATGGAGGCTTCTTGTCATTCGGGTCTCAGTAGAAACTCCTTGGCCGCTTAATCTTGTGTAGGCCTGGGCCTCCCCCAATCATTATCATGTCATTCTGCTTTTCCTTCATACCATACACTACCCTCCAATAATTTGAATTGATTGTTTGTTTATGTAATTGTCTATTGTCTCTCTTCCTGCAACTGAAGTCTCCACAAGACCACATGCCTGTGTGTATCTCCAATGCCTAGAATAGTGCCTGGAACATAATAGGAGCTCAAGAAACATTATCCCTATATACAGGGATTTACCATGGACATGTGTGTGAAAACCAAACAGATCCTTGATTCCTTTTGCCTCCTTCTAGGTGTCTTTTCCTCATTTGGAATTGTCCCTTTCCAGAGCTGCCTCGGTTTCTGTGTCATTACTAGGCTTCCTTATCACAAAGGGAAAGAATCCAGGTTTCCTGCATTCTCCTCCTTCCCCAGTCAGTTTTCTCTCTCCAGGCTGCTTCTATGTGTGCCAAGTTCAACTATCTGCCTCGATATTAATTATTCAGTGTTGAATGGGCATATTTGCATACACAAATATTTGAGGAATTGCAATGGCAATTAACAGATACATATTTGAGATTATTTAAAAATATCTTTGAGTCTTCTGTTTTCTTTACTTCAATGGCCCAGTAGTAATTCTGTTTTTAGTGATTCTGTGTTTCTCCATCCATCACATGTTGAGATCTACGCTAACCTGAGTCAGAGTTCTGGAAGATATTGTCTTAGAATACAATTGAAAACCACCGTTTCAATCCCTTTACAGAACCTAGTAAAAAATTTCAAAAGTACCTGCATGTCAGAAAAAGAAAGACAAATACCGTATCCTAACACATATATATGGAATTTAAGAAAAAAAAATGTCATGAAGAACCTAGGAGTAAGACAGGAATAAAGATACAGACCTACTAGAGAATGGACTTGAGGTTATGGGGAGGGGGAAGGGTAAGCTGTGACAAAGCGAGAGAGAGGCATGGACATATATACACTACCAAACGTAAAATAGATAGCTAGTGGGAAGCAGCCGCATAGCACAGGGACATCAGCTTGGTGCTTTGTGACCACCTAAAGGGGTGGGATAGGGAGGGTGGGAGGGAGGGAGACGCAAGAGGGAAGAGATATGGGAACCTATGTATAACTGATTCACTTTGTTATAAAGCAGAAACTAACACACCATTGTAAAGCAATTATACTCAAAAAAAAAAAAAGTACCTGCATTTCTTCCTTTTTCTACCTGGTTGATGAGCCTCTGTTCTTTAAGGCTTCAGCTGGAGAGAAACTGATCAACAATTATTATTATAATTATGTAAGGACCTACTATAGAAAGGGCACTGTGCTGGATGCAGAGGGGGAATACAGAGGATTAAGACCAAAGCCCTGTCCTCTGGAGGCTTACAGTCCCACAGTAGGCAGGAGATGTGGAGACTAACACCTTTAAGTTGGCATTTGGAGGATGACATAGTATTTAACATAAAACATTTGCCATCCCCCAAAGCTGCCAATTGCGATTGGTTTTGGTGATTTCCATGACATTTTCCAAAAAACAATGACTACCCTCTTGTGGTTTGCACATAAATAAATTTTTTTCAACTGACTACACTACTGGGGGAAAATGGAACTATATCAATTTATTGTTAAATGAGCAAATGACCAAATTAAGTTCTTATTGCAGTTTCGGAGTGATAATAGAGCAGGCTTGCCCCAGCTGCTGACTCCACATTCTAAAATTGTTTTTAGAAATTTTTCCCCCTTCATTCACAGAAAGTAAAGTGTTGGGGGGAAGGGAATGGGACAAGGAATCCAGAATCCAGAAAAGGTAGTATATGTTCCTAACTGCAATTTATGAGCTAAGTGTAGTGGAATATTCCCATGAATCCTTGAGAGGAGACAGAGCACTTAGATGGCAGCATTTCCCAACGGTGCTTAATTGCCAGTGGTGTAACCTAGGGAGTGAGTGAAGGAGACCTTGACAGAGTGTCTGTTGGGAAACAAGTCCTTTGCTGTGGTGCCCAGGCTGAAGAAAATACAAGCAAGAAGTCAAATTCTGCAGCTGGGCACTAAGACTCATGTTAATGGGATTAAATTTTCTTCTTCCTTTCCTTTTGGAACTCCAATGGTCTTATGATGCAGAGATTTAGAGTAGGGAAATGCAGAGTGAATAACTTTTTTTTTTTTTTTTGGCTGCATGTGGATTTTCTCTAGCTGCGGCGAGTGGGGGCTACTCTTCATTGCAGTGCGTGGGCTTCTCATTGCGGTGGCTTCTCTTGTGGAGCACGGGCTCTAGGCGCGTGGGCTTCAGTAGTTGTGGCACGTGGGCTCAGTAGTTGTGGCTCACAGGCTCTAGAGCACAGGCTCCGTAGTTGTGGCACACGGGCTCAGTTGCTTCATGGAATGTGGGATCTTCCCAGACCAGGGCTCAAACCCGTGTCCCCTGCATTGGCAGGCGCGTTCTTAACCACTGTACCACCAGGTAAGTCCCACTAACTCATTCTTAGTGAGTAGAGGAGCAATTGAAAGAGTAGCAGATGAGTACTTATTTCTTGTCCAGGCTCCATGTTAGTTTTCTCAGGTGTGCAGCAATGGACTGCCAGTGATATACGGTAGCTCAATACCTGGGCTCTGGATATTGTCATTTGAGTTGGAATCCTGGTTTGGCCACTTACAACTTGGATGATTTTCAACAAATTACATCTTCGTACAACAGTTTGCACATCTTTAAAATGAGTATAATAATAGTTCCTACATTATAGATTTGTTTTTTTAATTTTTATTTTATACTGGAGTATAATTGTGTAACAACGTTGTGTTAGTTTCAGGTGTATAGCAAAGTGATTCAGTTATACATATACATGTATCTATTCTTTTCCAAAATCTTTTCCCATTTAGGTTATTACACAATTTTTTTTTTTTTTTTGCCATACGCGGGCCTCTCACTGTCTCACTGTTGTGGCCTCTCCCGTTGCGGAGCACAGGCTCCGGACGCGCAGGCTCAGCGGCCATGGCTCATGGGCCCAGCCACTCCATGGCATGTGGGACCTTCCCGGATTGGGGCATGAACCCGTGTCCCCTGCATCGGCAGGTGGACTCTCAACCATTGCGCCACCAGGGAAGCCCGGTTATTACATAATATTGAGCAGTGTTCTCTGTGCTATACAGTAGGTCCTCGTTAGTTATCTATTTTAAATATAGCAGTGTGTATATGTCAATCTTAAATTCTCAATCTATTCCTCCCCCAACCCTTCCCCCCAACCCTGTAACCATAAGTTCATTCTCTAAGTCTGTGAGTCTGTTTCTGTTTTGTAAATAAGTTCATTTGTATCATTTTGTTTTAGATTCCTCATATAAGTGATATCATATGATATTCGTCTTTCGTCTTTCTCTGTCTGACTTACTTCACTTAGTATGATAATCTCCAGGTACAAACATGTTGCTGCAAATAGTATTATTTCATTCTTTTTAATAGCTGAGTAGTATTCCATTGTATATATGTACCACATCTTCTTTATCCGTTCCTCTGTCGATGGACATTTAGGTTGCTTCTATGTCCTGGCTGTTGTAAACTGTGCTGCAATGAATATTGGGATACATTTGTTAATGAAGAGTAAATACTATTAGTATAAGATTAAAGTGATATTTCATGCTTGTAAACATTGGCCTTCTTAATGAAAAGGGTTTGGAATTTTAAAAAACCTTCTGTTTTTTTATATTCCCTATGTTATACAGTAAGGTTTGGAAATTTTAATTCAGTGTCTGGATTTCTTTGGATGTGTTGATAAACAATGTGGGCCTCAGTTTTGCTGTCTCTAAAATGGAGTCAGCTGTAGTCTCTGTTGTTCTGGACCTTGTAGGTTGTTGCAAGGATGAGAGATCGTGTGGGTAGACACTCAAGACTTGGAAATGATTAATATTCACTCCCCTTGCCAAATACCTTCCCAGTGGAAATGCATGATCCATCGTGCCCAAGTTAAAATTATATTGTAACTCTGAAACATAAAGTATTGTTTTGAAGGGAACTGAGATATCTTCCTGCAGGAGAAGAGTGTGTAAAGCTTGAACCACCTGCCTTGAATAGTGTGGTTTGAGAAGAAGCAGTGACATGAAGACCATCACCCCTCATCTTTCAGCAGGCTACAGATCCAAAAGCTCAGCCACTGCCTCATTATCCTGATGACTCATAGAGCCAGAGTACTTTCCCTCTCCTCTGCTGTCCTTTTAAATTAAATTCATTGTTCTACAAGATGTCTGCGGTTCCCAGAAATGACGCAGGCGGTATATGCCCTATTCAAAGCCCGGACATTTGACTCTCAGGACGTTCTCCCAAGAGATCTGGATGCTGCCACTTGCTACTATGCCTCTGACAATTCCAGTAACCCCTCTTCTTCCTTAACAGAAGCTCAGAGAGGACTAAGGATATATGGACTTCTTTTTTTAAAAAAAAGTCTTGCGAAGCCTACCTTAAAAATTTGGAAATCCTTGCCAAAATACATAAGAAAAAATGTCAATTCCTTTGATATTATTTGACCAAATGGGTAGCATTTGACCCGTTAGAGAGTGAAAAACAGGCATTTTACAGTAGCTTAAAAGCTAAATGAGAGGCGCTAGTTAACACATATTAATTAACCAGTTACCACACATCAATCCTTCTTCAGTCTCTCTCCTTGAAACAGGTTCGAAAAGCTTTTAAATGTTGTCAAAATGGGAGGCACAATTTCTTGAACATCTTTTGTCACATGAAATAATTTCAAAGCAGCCAACGTAATACATCTGCACAGGGAACACACCTGTTGGAAGTACGGCTGGTCGGTAGGGAAGCTATCCTGGAAACGCGCCCAAATGGTGAGTCAGCAGTTGCCATTCCAGTCACATCCCATTTTTAAAAGGGTGACGTTTGTCAGGTAATTTTTGTTTTTAACCAAACAAAAAGATTGCCTCATTATTCTCCTTTCCATTGTTAACATTTTCCAATATATGTACAGATGTTACTGTCTGACTTTTTCTGTCCATCCTGTAAAGTAACTAGGGCAGGTGTTATTTTCCCTATTTCACAGATGAGGAGATTGATGATCAGAGGGGTCAGTGAACTTGACCAAAGGCACACAGCCAGCACACGGAGCTGGCTCTGACAAGGAAGACTTCAGATGCCCTCACTGTGGCACTGACTGCGACCAGAGCCCCTTGAGGTGGATGCAGGGCTGCAGTGAGAGCCCGTCAAGGGAAGACCCAGTTCTCTGCAGGGCAGGGAGTGGTGACTCAGGAGTATTAAAACACGTAAACTTTGCTGTAAGGACCTCACATTTCATCAGTGAGTAGCGCAGGCAGATGCCTTATTGCAGAGAAATATCACTATACCTGGAGCATCTGCAGTGCCTTTCTCTGAAATAGACATCTCAGTGTACGACGCTCAGGTTTCCAAAGGAACGTAACCTTTAGAAGGTGTTTCTTGATGTAGGATAGATACAGATTATTATATAATCTATTATATTTATATAATATATAATAAATATACATAGTAAAATATAAAATACATTATATTTATATAATATAATATATGAATTTCACATTTTTAGTGACTGCTGACCCGTCCACAGTTGATCCCTCTTTTTGAGTTCTCTTCATAGAGACCCTTGTCTCCACTTCAAGATAGTGCATTAAGTTTCTTCCTTTTTTTTTTTAAACATCTTTATAGGGGTATCACTGCTTTACAATGGTATGTTAGTTTCTGCTTTATAACAAAGTGAATCAGCTATACATATACATATATCCCCATATCCCCTCCCTCTTGCATCTCCCTCCCACTCTCCCTATCTCGCCCCCCTCGGTGGTCACAAAGCACCGAGCTGATCTCCCTGTGCTATGCAGCTGCTTCCCACCAGCTATCTATTTTACATTTGGTAGTATATTTTGATAGACCCTTTGTAAAGACTAGTGGAAGCTACAGGCCAGGAATTGGGCACTTTTTGTGCATTATTGCATTTAACTTTCACAACAGTCCTATTTTATATCTGTTTTGTAGATGAAGACACTGAAGCTTAGAAAGGATAACTTGCCCAAAGTTACGTATGCTGTAAATGGCCAGGTGTTCTGGTTGTCTACTGCTGCGTGACACATTACCCAGAAATTTGATGACTTATAATAACAATTGTTTTATTATATCCCATAATTTTGTGGGTCAGGAATTTGGACAGGGCTTAACAGAGAGAGCTTAACTCTGTTCCATGTGGTGTTGGCTGGTCGGCCTGACTGGGGCTAGAGAAGCTGTTTCCAAGATGGCTGACTGCATGACTGGCAACTGGGCTGTTAGCCAGGGTCATCAGTTCTTCTCCATGTGGACTTCTCCACATGGCTGCTGTGTGGCTAGTTTCCAAGAGTGTGTATTCCATAAGACAGGAAGTGGAAGCTGTCAATCTCTTAAAGCCCGGTCCTAGAAACTGTCCTGGTGACACTTCTGCTGTATTTTGTTGCTCAGAAAGTCATGGAGCTCTCCAAGATTCAAGGAGAGGGAACATAGACCCAACTTCTTATTGGGAGGAGTGTCAAAGAATTTGCAGCCATGTTTAAGCTACCACAGCAAGGATGAGAATCCAGACTGTAGTCACTAGCCCACATTCTATCTCAACTAGTACAATACCATATGTTTCTCAATCATTGAATTTATCTCTTTGTATTATAGTGACTAGACCATGAGCTCCTTGAGGGCAGGGATCTTGCCTGTACATCTTGGGTTGGGCATAATGTCTACCTGAGCATAGGTAATGATCCATAAATGTTGAAGGAATGAATGATGGAGAGCTGAGTTTCAGTCCTGGCTCTGCTTCTAAGCAGCTCTGTTAGCCCAAGAGGATATTGAACTGCTCTGGGCCTTGGCTACCTGCTCAGTAAAATAAGGGGATGGGATTAGATGATCCTTAACATCTTCCTTTTCCCAGCACTACCACTGTGTTAGTCTGCTTGTGCTGCTCTAACAAAATACCATACACTGGGCAGCTTAAACAACAGATGGTTATCTTTTACAGTTCTGGAAGCTGGGAACCCCAATATCAAGATGCTGTTCCATTTGGTTCCTGGTGAGAGCCCTCTTCTAGGCTTGTGGGTGGTCACTTCTTGCTGTATCCTCACATGATGGAGAGAGAGAGAGGGAGAGAGTGAGCACTGTGGTCTCTTTCTCTTCTTATAAGGACACTAATCCCATCAAGGAGGCGCTATTCTCATGACCTCGTCTGAACCTAATCGCCTCCCAAAGGCCCCACCTCTTAGTACCGTCACATTGGGGGTTAAAGCTTCAATATGTGAAAAGCATGCAGTCCATAACAACCATCCTACTAATCTACTCAGATAATTAATTTCAAAATGAATAATACTCAGATACAGGTCTCAAATGAGAGGAGTCTAGAAGTCAAGAAATCTGAGAGTAAAAAGAAAAGAGTAGAGGAAATGGGATTGTTCTGCAGACAAGTGTGAAGGCCTCTAGAGAGAACGGGAGTGGGCTTTAGGCTCAGATCTGATACTTGAGTTACAATGATGGCACTTGGAACAGAAAGGAAGGAAGTTGGAGGAGGTCTTTTCAAAGGTTAAAGACACTGGACTTGGGGACTATTTGGCCACAAGAGGTAGGAGAAAGTTATAAGTCAAAGTGGACTCCAGATTTTGTACCTGGGTGACTGGGGGAATGCAAATTTATCTAACCGGCAGTAGTTCCCAACTTTGACTACACAGAGAATTACCTGATGAGCTTTTTAAAAATATTAATGCCTGGGTCCCTCTCAAAACCACTCAGATCAGAATTTCTGGAGATGGGCTGGAGCATCAATATTTTTTCAAAGTCCCTCAGATGGTTCCATTGTGCAGCCAGGGTTGATGACTTCTAATTTAGAGTTAAAGGCACTAGATTTCTGGATGCTGTGGAATGATAAGAAAGTGAGGATCAAAGGCTGATAACCACCAAATAATTGGGAGAATGGGTTGTATGGTATGTAGAATAATGGCTTCCCAAAGATGTCTACATCCTAATCCTCAGAACTGTAAGACAATAAATTTGTGTTGCTTTGAGTTTGTGGTAATTTGTTACAGCAGCCTCGAGAAACGAATACAAGTGGTCAGTTCAGGAAGGTTTCCTGAAGGAGGTAAATCTTGATAAACTTTTGCAGAAACGTTGTTGGTGGAGCAAAACTCAGGGAGATAGATGCTGGAGTTTGAATCCATCAGAAGAAAAATTTAAGAAAACTCAAGGCTGTATAATACCTACCCCAAATGTTTAAAATAAAATTTCAGAGGAATTTAGTGATTGTCATTAAATTCCCCAATGGAGTCAGAGGCAAAGAATTCTTGGGAATTTTTCTTGGTAATGTTACTTGAATTGTAATCAACTTCACAGATTTAAAGGCTGACAAAACACTTGTTTTACCTGGATGGTTTAAAATTACTTAAGTCATCAAAGAAAGCAGAGAGAATCTGCAGTTTCCATACAGCCTGAATGTAAATCAGAGCTTAACATAACAATCCACTCACTCCCTCTTAATCAGATCTGTTGACTGCACTGATTTCTTTTTATTGGGTCCTCCTGAATAAAAAACAGTTGGACAATCACACACACACAGAATGAGAGAGAGGGAGAGTAAGAGTGAGCGAGCGAGCGAGAGAGAGAGAGAGAGAGAGAGAGAGAGAGCAAGAGGAACCTTTCATATGTACACTTATTCATTAAGATATGTTTATTGCAATTTATGTATGACATGAGCCTCGTTAGGGATACATCAATGAATGAGATAGGCAAGGTCCTTGTTCTCGTGGAGCACACAGCCTGGTGGAAAACACAGACAAATAAACAATTTATAGTAGAGTAGACAATATAGGTTGCTATGAGAGAACATGGAAGGGACAACTGACTCAGTCTGGGAGTGGAAAGGGAGGAGTGGGGTCAGGGGAGGCTTCCTGGAGGAAGATAACTTCTAAGCAGCATCAGCAAACCCTGGAAGACAGTTAAGAGTGGAAATTCTCAGGCCCATTAAACAGACCTATTAAGCCTGAAATTCCCTGAGTGAGGCACAAAAAATCTGTGCTCCAGTACATCTCTGGGTGGATTTTTATAGGGACCGCCTAAATAAAAAACAGATGGACACACACACACACACAGAGAGAGAGAGAGAGAGAGAGTGAGTGAGCGAGCGAGAGAGAGAGAGAGAGAGAGAGAGAGAGAGCAAGAGGAACCTTTCATATGTACACTTATTCATTAAGATATGTTTATTGCAATTTATGTATGACATGAGCCTCGTTAGGGATACATCAATGAATGAGATAGGCAAGGTCCTTGTTCTCGTGGAGCACACAGCCTGGTGGAAAACACAGACAAATAAACAATTTATAGTAGAGTAGACAATATAGGTTGCTATGAGAGAACATGGAAGGGACAACTGACTCAGTCTGGGAGTGGAAAGGGAGGAGTGGGGTCAGGGGAGGCTTCCTGGAGGAAGATAACTTCTAAGCAGCATCAGCAAACCCTGGAAGACAGTTAAGAGTGGAAATTCTCAGGCCCATTAAACAGACCTATTAAGCCTGAAATTCCCTGAGTGAGGCACAAAAAATCTGTGCTTCAGTACATCTCTGGGTGGTTCATATACACGCTAAAATTTGAGAACCAGAGGATCATACCTGAGCTGCACGTTGGAATCACTTGGAGCACTTTTACACCAGACTGATGCTGTGGTCCCACTCTTAGAGCTGCTGATTCAGTTGGCCTGGAATAGAGCCTGGGAAGCAGTATTTTTTAAAGTCCTGCATGATTATAATGTGATTTTAAAGTGCAGTTGGGGTTGAGATCACTTCTCTAAGCCGATCGCTGAAGCATGAGTTAGCCAGGCAGTGTGGCTGGTGAGAGGGCAAGAAGGGTATTACAGGCAGATGTGCCAAGGCCCGGATGTATCTGGGGCCCTGGTAAGCCTAGAGAGGACACACAACAAAATTCTGTGGCTTTAAATAAGGCTCATAGCTGTAAGTTTAAGTATTTATTGCAGTACTTCTTAAACATTAATGTACACAGAAATGATATGAGGATCCTGTAAAAACACAGACCCTTATGCTGGAGCCCTCGCCGTTCCTGAGCATACATGTCAGAGCGGATGGGGACTGCAGAAGGGTGTATGTATCCATAGCTCTAGGGCCAACATAAGGGAACCCAGCTGAGGTGAACTGTAGAGGTCTGTTACTGGGCAGGTATGTTTTGAGGGCAAGGAGGAAAGATGCAGCCTACCACAACCTCCTAGCCTGCTCTTCGGATTATTCTCCATCAAGGTCGTACTGCTTTTAGCTCAGCAGTAACCCCCTCCAACTCTCCATCTAGCTGAGTGCATCCCCTGGCCAGGCTAGCAGAGCCAGCTCATTAAGTGACCGCTGGAGCTCTCTGTAACCTGCCAGCCAGCCAGGGAGGCGCTGGCCGAGAAGGGAGGCTCTCGGGGGGAGGGGGGGCTCTCTCGTCCTCTTTCCACTTCCCCTGGCTGACAGCGGCTGTGCCTGCGGCAGAGCCTCCCTCTGCAGCAGACCCTTGCACTTGGCTCGCACTTCTGGGCGCTGTCCATGGTTGCAGCATCTTTCGGCGCGCCACGTCAGGAGGCCGCAGCGGGGCCCTGCGATTGGCGGAGGAGCCCCTCGCCATCCGCCAACACCCCCGCCCCCGAGACTCGGCCCAGAGCTCCGGCCCCGCAGGCGCGTGCCAGCCAGCGTGCGGGGCGCGCCCTGGGGCTCCCGGGCGTCACACCCACTTTCCTTATTAGGGCAGAGTCAGGCGCCCCGAGCCGGCAGCCGGGCGCGGGGTGGGGCGGGAGCCCTGCGAGGCGACAGACGAGGGCGCAGCCACAACCTCAGCCGCCTCCGAGCGGTAGGAGGGAGCAGCCGGTCGCTGCGTCCGGTCCGGCCCCTGTCCGGGGACCCGGCACGTCTCGCCCCGGAGGAGACAGTCCTCCGCGCTCTCCGGGTACCTCTGGTCCAAACCACTCGGAACGACATGGAAGAATTTTTGCAACGCGCCAAGTCTAAACTGGTAAGTTGAGGGAGCAAGGCTGTGTGTGTTGGTGCGCGCGCGCGTGCGCGCGCGCGTTGATGAAAAAGAAAGGACATTGCAGCAGAGGAGGAAGAAACAACTTTGCCACTTAGTTGTCAGGGTGTACGGAACTGTCCCCTGGAAAGAATCTCGGGGACTCTGTGGTTTGCAGCGGGCAGTCTGTCTCCATAATCCTCCCTCATAGCCAAAGTGCCGGGCTGGGGGTAGTCGTGACTCGGCTGAAGTTGGGTGCTGTGTGTCCAGCTTTGGTTCCTTTGGCTTGCGGTTGGAGAGAGGCAGATCCAGCCAAATCTACAATTTGCTCCCGGAGGCTAGAGGATAAATGGGTGTGGTCCTTGAAAAAAAGAGCCCAGACTTCTGCAGATGCGGTACGTGTAAGTGTAAAAGGAGAAGAAACCGTTTTAGCTGGAGGGCGTGGCAAAACGTAAGTGAGGAAGTAATGCCGACTAGGAGTAACGTGTGAGAATGCGCAGTTTACCCGAGCATCCCTCACGCGGAGCTTGCTCCAGTGCGGGAGTTAGGGATATTCCAGTGCGAGTCGAGTCTCTCCGCTCCCTGTTCAGAACTGCAACTTGGGGCAGAGGCAGAACGGGAGAACCCCAACTGTCGCTGGTGGTGTGAGGCTTGCCAGACCATTGTTCTCCTGGGAAGAGACCAGCATGTTGGCTGGCTCTAACTGTACTGTTGTTCAAAGAGTGATGGGTAATTTCACTGTGTATATCAACAGTTGCTATACATTCTGGAAAAACAGATTCTAGCAGTTTCCTAATTCCGAATTGTTTTGGTTCTCCAGCATTGCAGTAATGAACGTAAGGGAAATGTTTCTCTTTTGGCCCTTAAAACGAAGCTTTTGCCCATTTGGAAGCAATATCTTTAATGAACAGGGAAAGCACCTTGTACAGGCCTGGCATAGGAGGAGATGCATAATTTACGTTGCCTTTAACCTTTAAACCTTCATAAAAGCCAAAATATAAAGTCTGCATTAAGATGACGTCTTAATCACAAGGCAGACTATTTGCAGGGTTACTACTGTCACTCATTTACCCTCACACTACAAAGGGAGTGAAGACAGACGTGTGATTCTTAAAAAGATTTAACTGTAAGTATCTTTAAAAAGACCATTAAAGTTGATTAATGCTAATATAAGTACTTTGTGTGGGGATTTCAGAATTGAGGTTTGTGATCGTTTCTGTGTTTATTGCTGACCCTCTTACAGGTTAACTTGAGCACACGAAGGAGAAAACTGATTGAAGAAATCACTTGCATTTCTGATAGTATAAGTGTGCTCTTTGTTATTTACCCAACACTGAGTGAGAAATAATCAGAAAAGGTCAATTTTGGCAATCCATTTTTTTGTGGGTGAAAATAAATAGCAATCTGCGATCACGCAGTTGTAGACTGCACCTGTGTTCCACTCCCATAACATTTATTTTAATAATAAACATTTAGACTGTGGGGTTTGATGTGAGCAAGAGGTTTGTCTCATTTCTGAAGAGCAACTGCTGGGATGGAGAAATTCCCTATTTCAGAGTAATCAGTTGCAAGTAATGAGTAGGTTTATTTACCGAGTTCCTTCATTAGACGAGCAATTACTCTACATTATTAAAAGAGTGACAGGAAAAAGAAGTGGTTGAAATACTATTCCTAGCTTCCTGCTTTAGCCAGAAGAACAATTACTGCTAATTTTAATTTTTTTCTTAGGATAGGTTTCTTGTTAGAGATCACAATTATCCTTTCATATTCAGCCACAGTAAAGGTGTTTTGGTCACTTTTAGTGTCACATTTCCCCTGATAAATTACATTTTCTAGGTAAATAAAAATTTACCTAGAAAATATGCAACATTCAACTATAGTAGTAGGTAAACCTTTTACTTTAGAGGATATATACCCTTTGTTTAGGAGAAAAATATTAAGTCAATAATTATGGCACTCATTTGTGAGAAGTTTATCCGTAATAAAATGGTAGGATTTTAAAAAATTAGACTAATCCTTTGGAAACCATTTTAGGAAGAAGAAAATTATCATGCTGGTTTTCACTTATGCTTTATTAGACCAGAATTAGATAGAATTTAGGTGTTATGTCTAAGCTGTTTTCCGTCAGTAGTTGACATAGATTTATCTATATGATACCTAAAAAAAGTCTAATGGGCAGGTTTTTGTCTACCTACTTGAATTCTTGCTTTGGTATTCTGTAGATATGATACATGTCTTTTAATGGTTTGGAATAGCCATTGTCCCTTCCAAAGTCTTAATGGTACCAAACCAAACTTGGGTCCTCTTGCCTGCATGCAGTAGAGCCAATCTACTGACACTGGGTTGCGGTGAAGGAAAATGCAGCATTTATTGCAGGTGCCAAGCAAGAAGTCCAAGTAGTTAGTGCTCAGAAGGCCTGAACTCCCCAGTGGCTTTTAGGGAAAGGTTTTAAAAGACAGGGTGAGGGAGAGGGGTTGTGGGGTACGTGATCAACTCATGAACATCCTTCTGATTGGTTGGTGGTGAGGTAATTGGGAGTCAGCATCATCAACCTTCTGATTCCAACTGGTCTGGGCTCTGTGTGCTTGTGGGCCGCACACAGTTAACTTCTTCCACCTGGTGGCAGTTTCATTATCTGCAAAGAGCTCAAAGGATATGGCTCAGAATATTATCTATAGCCCTTGAAGAGGAACTAAAAGTCCTTGACTTTGTTTAATGGCTAAACTATGATTATTTTGTCTTGCTTGACTGTTTTCCTTTTTTTCTGCATTTTCTCACTTCTCTGATTAAATTTACTCTTTGGAACTCAGGGAAGGCCTAGGAGGCTAAAGTTTTTTTTACAGACAGGAGAAATGTGGAGGACAAGATGGGGGAGGAGTCTGTTCCAGGAAGGCCTCATAGGGTCCTGCTCCGTTACATTAACATAACCTTGTCATTGGAGTTAGCTAATTTCAATAGACCAAAGGAATTTTAAATTGTAAAATGAAACTGCTATTAGCCAATAATAGCATCTCCAGTAATCACAACTTTGGAGAAATTGTTTGTATGCCCTTTCTTCCGACTCGGAGCATTTATTATTCATCTGTCATTGTGAGGAGAGAAACTGCTCTTCTAGGCCAGGCCCTTGGGTTGAGCGGAAATCTTTGAAGGAGAAGTGATGTTTTTCATTTTTAATCAGGGAGTTTGGAGCTTGTTTCTATTGAAATTGAGAGAGTGGTCTCTTAATTCTCTTTTTCACCCCAGTTCTGCTGGTCCTTAAACTGATGCAGATCCGCTTACTTAATCTCATCTGGCTTTTCCTTAAATCTCCCCTTCTGATACCCACTCTTCGTTCCCGAGAGTATGTGACATTTATCAGAAATGGCAAAAGTAAACCTCAGGTGTGGCCTTGGATCACCACCTCCTGGATCTCAAATGCTTCTCAAGGGGGCCTGCCTTCTGCGTGGTTAGAACAGGCTTGGGTGCCTGGAGCTTCTCTGTAAAACACCTTACCTGGAGGTGGAGGACAGCAAGGGAAATAGTCACTCCTCCCAAGCACAGTCTCCAGAAATGGTGCCTTCTTGACAAATAGGGAACTGATCCAATTATTGTTCAACGACCAAGACAGTAGAATAAACGCCAGGAGAGTAAGACCCCCCCCCACCCCCGTCGAGGCTGTAGAGATGGTGATCAAAGGATGATGTTTGTTACCTGGGTTCCCTTCCCCATTCGAGAACCCAGCTATGTTTCTGATCTGTATACTCACTGCTAGAACTAGAAATGAGTGGAAACACATTTTCTTTCTCTCCTGCCAGTGCCCACCCAGCTTCCTTTTCCACCTGCCCATTTCTAGCTGGAATAGGGACAGAGATCAAATCCTATAGTTCTAGGTCCATCCTTAAATTTTAGCCATGCTTTCCATTTTTAGTTACGCCATTTCCATAGTGATGTCTTAGTCATTCTTAGTTATACTCTTTCTGTGGTAAGAGAAATTGAAGACGGGTAGGGAATGAGGGCTCCAAGCCCTAGACTGTGATTTGGGAAATGTCCTCCAGTTTCATAGTGGTCAGCTCAAAAAAGTGTTCAGGCCAAGACAGCCTCATCATGTCAGTTAAATGGTCCAAGTTCCCATGAACTTTGGAGGAAAAAAAAAAAAAAGTAAATAAGGAATCAGACCCCTGGAACTCTGGCTGGCAGGAAGCCAGGGTCCCCATACCGGGTAGACTGCCTGCCAAGCCTCTCCCATTGCCAGATCCCACCAGCTGATGCAATACAAGGAGCTGCTCAGGGGTGGGGCATCACTGCAGCCCACATGCCCTCAGAGGTGGGTCATGAGCCAGCACCGGGCATTTGTGTGGTGGGAGTGTCAGCTGCCAGTAGAAGGATACAGGGCACATCAATATCCCAGGAATGCTGTGGGGAGAGGGTCACCGTCACCGCTAGAGTCTGGGGAATGCATCTGCCACTTGAGCAGTGACAGCTGCAGACGAAGGGCTCCTTTCTGCAGTGGGAGTTGGTCCATATGTGGATTTCCGTAGAAGAAAAATTCTGGATGACCCTAAATGTCAACTTACACTCCGTGGTATGTAGCATAGGGATAAGGAAACACATTCAAAACTCTAAATGAACAACCACATTAGAGTTGATAGAGGAGGTGGGTTTTCCAAAAAAGAAAGAAAAACACTGCAGCATGTCTGCAGAGGAGTCATTTGATTGGAAATTGAGAAATATATCCTTCCCGATTTCCTTTATAGGAACAAGGTCATGTGTATCAATAAAAAGCGTCTTTAAAATGAATGTTTCGGGCTTCCCTGGTGGCGCAGTGGTTGAGAGTCCGCCTGCCGATGCAGGGGACACGGGTTTGTGCCCCGGTCCGGGAAGATCCCACGTGCCGCAGAGCGGCTGGACCCGTGAGCCACGGCCGCTGAGCCTGCGCGTCCGGAGCCTGTGCTCCGCAACGGGAGAGGCCACAGCAGTGAGAGGCCCGCGTACAGCAAAAAGAAAAGAAAAAAAAAAAAAAAAAAAATTTTCTACCCTTTTAAAGGGCCATGGTGGTAAGGACTAGTAATGATGGAGATGCTGGTGGAGTTTCATTTGGAAAGCTGAGCTCGTTCTGATCACAGACCACAGGATCAGCTCCCTCCCCATCATAACCGAGGGCTGGTGCACTCGAGACTGTGCCTCTTGCCGGAGCATTCCCAAGCAAGAAACTCAGGAATCCAAAGTACTTCTGTGAATGTGGTTCCACCGTCTTAGGGGCTGATGAGAAAAGGGCCCTTGATTGCTTTAGTCTTAGAGTCAGCTCCATTTCTCACTGCCTGAGCTTTCAGACCGAGAGCTGTGGTTTGTCCCAGCCCCCCGGGCCTGCGGAGAAGAACCAGGCTTTTTCAGTATAAATCTCAGAGGGGGCTGATCTTCCTCAAAGATAAACAATTGGTCACTGCTGTTCAGACAGCACCTTGGGTCTGGGAAGATGCGAGCAGGTGAGCAAAGATGCCCTTTAATCAGAAATTTGAGGAATATTTTATGTTAACTACGTAAAAAGGTGACAGCTTTGGTATAACTTGTTTATTTCTACGTAGCATTTATTTGGGCAGATATTAACAATGTTTTAGGTTTGGTGTATCAGTCTGGGGAGCTCTTGTGAGCCATAGTGGTTTGGTGATGGACGTCTCACTCTACCTTTACATCTACTCCTCCCTGGGGTACTAGGTAAGCAGACAAGGGTGAGAGATGAATACCTGGGTCTGAATGAAGGCTGCAAAAGAGGAAAGAACATCTGGGACCCAGAGGGGTAAGGTGCACGGTGTTGCCTTGGTCACTGATTCTTTTTGAACCCTGAGGTTTATTGGAGAGTCATGGAGTTTGGAGTCTTCTTTGAAAAGAAACTGGGGAGGGACAGGGCTGATATATTCAGGAGGCAGCATTCACATGGACTTTGATATGACCGGCACCCTCTGGGTTTGTGCAGTATGCAACCTGCACAATCATACATGGCTGCCTGCCATGGGTCCCAGAGTAGCCTACTCAAAATCTCTGGCAGCGTTCCAAATCCATTCCGATCTGAGCTCTGTGACTTTGGGCTTTGGTTTCCAGGGAAAGGTAATCTTTCTTCTTAAGAGCTCTTGGGAGGCTAATTGGGCACCAGATTGCCCTGCAAAATCAGAGCCACAAAGGTTGGGTTAGAAAAACTAAGCTGATAATACAGCCTTGGGTTTTTATCTGAAAAATGAGATAATACCTACTTTGCAGGTTTGTCATAAAGCCAAAATAATGTACCTACAGCCCTCAGCACAGAACCTGGAACAATGCTGCTTCTCTCCATTTGCCCCCAAGCTGGTCCTTTCCTGCAGTTCCTTATCTCAGTGAACGGCATTATTATTCATCCAGTTTCTCCAACTGGGAACTTTCTTTTCCTCCATCCCTTCCCCACCCACCATATCCCAGACATCACTAAGTCATCCAGATGACTGCAATGGCCAGCTAACAAGTTGGTCTCCTGCCAACCACTCTCCCACTGCTACCAGGGAGATCATTGTGAAAGCATCTTTCACATCTGTCCCATCATTCCCTTAAATCCTTATTATCACTTTCCATTGCTCTTTGGAGAACCAACAACACTCTTAACCTGACTCTGGGATCTGACCCATCTGCTGTCCAGCTTCTGCTAGATTCTCCTCCTACCTCCCTAAGTTTGAATAACTCCTACCTCTTCTGATCAGGTTAAGGAGAAGGGAAGCCTTTTGCTGAATGACCCCTCCCACCCAGCCTCCCCAATTCATGAGTCCAAGTCAGGTTTTGGGGTGATGTTTTTAGGTCATTTACCTCAACTTGTTATTATATCTCTATTGGGCATGTTTGTTTGATTAACGAGAGTAGGGACCAGGGTCTCTGTATGGGTTTGCTCACCGCTGTATCTCCAGAACCTGGTGCAGTGCCTGAAGCTCAGTAAGCAGTTTTTGTTTGTTTGCTTGTTTGTTTGTTTGTGAGGTATTTTTTGCCATTAATCGTGACACATTATCTTTAATTAAGTACAAAGACCCTTCCAATCATGTCACCTAGCAGTCATTTCACTGACTGCCCTGTTTGACTGCCAGTCTCTTGTCTCTCTCTTTAGAAATGGTAAGGCAGATGTCTTTTTCTCAGAGAAAAGAAATCCGTGGTCTGTTGCCTTTGCAATAACAAAAATGTTGGAGAGTGGGGAGGCCAAGATGTTGCCGTTGGCATCTTCCACATGAACCACATCAAGAGAATCTGGTTGTCTCTTTCTGCTGGCGATCACACCAATTCTTCCCAAGGTAGCGCCTCTGATCACCATATACAGGTTACCAGTGTCAAACTTGTTGAAATCAGTCATCTTGCCAGATTCCAGATCAGTCTAAATGGTGTCGTTCACTTTGAAGGGGATAGGATGATGGATGGTGCGGGCATCATGGATCACTAGATGAGGGATTCCTTTTGCGCCCACAAAGATCTTTCTTACTTTGTACAAGTTGTACTTGGCTCCTCCAGTATCATATGATGAACAACAAAGTAACCCTTGTATCACAGATCAGATAGAAATTCTCTCCGATCTTGCCAATGCTGCTGACCTCGTTGAAGCCAGTAGATGAGGTCTATCAGTTGGGACCTTGCCATCAACCTTAAGGAACTGCTGCATGCAGATCTTCTTTACTTCTTTTCCTGTCAGGGAATACTTAAGTCTGTTCCTTAGAAAAAGATGAGGGGGAGACACTCTTTCAGCTTGTGGGGATCACCTGATGGATGAGGAACAAACATACTGGTCAGTTTACTCAGCATTCAGTGCTTTGGAGCTGCTACATGTTTCAGGGGCTTCTTGGGACCATGAGCCATGACTGTGCTAAGCACAAAAAGAACACAGTGTTTTTAGAATGAATGAAGCCATAAGGCAAGAGGCTTGCACAATGCATGAGACATTGTAGTGGCTTAGTAAAATGAATAAGTGGATGAACAGGTGCAGACTCCCAGAGATCTGAATCTGAAGAGGGGATGGCGACAGTATAAGGGAATTCTGGTTGGTTTACTAGAAGGAGGTGAGAAACAGTAAGGTCAAGGAGTGCCATACAGCCCTTTTGTATATGGTACACACTTCATACAAAATGTTACTGTAAAATAATGAGGCTGATCTTTATGCACGATTGCTTGGAATCTGTAAATACTGGTGGAATTAAAGCATGAATGGATTGGAGAGAGTCAGGAGAGGGAATGGGGCACTCTGCAAAACCACATTGGGCAGATCAGCAGACAGAGTGGAACTATTAGAGCCTTAGATCCTCTGCTGTGTGGTCCAAAGGGTAAAAATTAGACTCCCCCAATCCCAGCCACTACACCAAGCTTGCCCAGCTTGTTCTGCTGCTCTGGGCCAGTATTAATGTCATGAGATTGGCAAAGAAGATTTTCAGTCCTTGAGAGGAAAGTTGAAGGCCTTCCAGACTGGCCTCATCTGTCAAATGAGAACAATAATATACGAGGGCTGTTGCAGGTGTGTATGTACTAAGATAAGAATGTGTCCTCCACCCACAGTAATAAAACCATGTAGGACCACTGTGGACAAGACAGCCAGGAAGCCCTATTTACATTTTATAGAAACAGGGATGATTTTTAGCTCCCTTTAGTTCGAATTTGTTGATTATCTGTCTTAGCTCTAAGAAATAGATTTTTCCACTTAGTACCCAAAATAGACTTGTGAGGTAGCTATTATTTCCCTTTGCAGTTGAGGAAACTGAGGTTCAGTGGGGCAAGAAGTTTGACCAAGGTTTCACCGCCAGTAAAGAACAGAGCCAGACTTTGCTCCCAGATCACCTGACTCCCATTCCAGGACCCTCTGCCACATTCGTGTCTTCCCACCAGATATCCTGAAACATTTAATTCTCTTTAAATAAAACGTGGGCAACTCGGCAGGTTTATGGGAGGGCTGGGTAGTGAGCTCACTTTGACCCAAGAGAGGTTCATTTCTTAGTTTTTGACTGTTTTATGTTAAAAAAAAAAACCCTTGGATAACTGAGTAATCAATCACTATTACTGAGAACCTGCTGTGAGAAAAATATGGTGCTGGGCTGTCTATGATTTGGTTGAATAAATTGGGAGACTGTTTCACTGTCTACCTAGGTGAAAGAAAAATAAAACACTGATAAACTATTTGGAAGATAGGCTCTGTGACTAGTTTTAGAGTGACTGAAATATTGTGGGTATTCAGTGAATTTTTAATAATGAGAATGGCTTTTTTAAAACAGTTAGAAGTTGTTCCTTATTTGCCATCAAGGTTGTGAGTACAGCTTTTTGTTTTCCAGCTTCCTTCATTGTTTTTTCTTTGTTTGTTTTTAACAAATGACAGAGTTTTAAATGACCTACAGTAAGCTTTCTTCTGCTCTTGTTTAGATGTCTTATATTAAAAACTGATGCGTGAAAACATGTGCAAAGATTATTTCGATTCAGAAACTTATTTAGATTTAGTAGTATTATGTATAAATAAGTAGTAATTAATACAGTGAAATTCTCAAAATGCATTTTTTAGTGGAAACCTTTTCTCTGTAATTTTATCATTACCATTTTCTTTACGATAGTGTACAATTAAATGTGAGCTCCATTTCAAATCCCAAATGCTGAATATAGTCTATAAAGTATTCTTCTTAACTCACTATTAACAACAATTTCCGTGTGGTTACCAAACGCATTCATTATCTTTTTTTTATTGAAGTATAGTTGATTTACCATGTTGCATTCGTTTTAGGCGTACAGCGCAGTGATTCAGTTATATATAGTCTTCTTCAGATTCTCTTCTCTTATAGGTTATTACAAAATACTAAGTATAGTTTCCTGTGCTATACAGTAGGTCCTTATTGGTTATCTATTTTATATATAGTAGCGTGGATATATTAATCCCAAACTCCTAATTTATCTCTCCCCTCCTTTACCCTTTGGTAACCATAAGTTTGTTTCCTATGTCCGTGGATCTATTTCTATTTTGTAAGTAAGTTTATTTGTATCTTTTTCCTTCATTGTTGTCACTCTCTTGCTGGAGACAGAAGAATTGTTTGATTGAGTGAGTGTAGATTGGGTGAGCTCAGCCTGGGTGACACAGCTGGCCAGAAGAGCTGGGATTAGGACTCAAGTTCTCTGCTGTACAGAGTTTTGCTTTTGCCCTCGTGTCTGCCAGCTTAGCAGTGCCTCAGAAAACTGCTGGTTATACTTGGAGACACATATAGGGGTGAAGGAACAGAGGGAGAAAGGAAAGAAGGAAGGTGGAGGTGGAATTGGAAGGGAAATAGGAGATAAGTGAAGAATAACAGGATTCAGGGGGGGAGGCATGTTTGAAAAGTGGTGAGACATAGAAGGAAATCCTTCCAAAAGCTCAGAATGGAATGATTTGCAAGAGCAAGAGCTCATGTGTCTGGACTTCACTTTATTTGGCCACATCAGCTGACCCAAGGTCTCCAGAAAACTGAAAGTTACACAAAGGCAGCTTTCCTTCAGACACCTGCAATTGAGTATTAAAAACATATCTTTGGGCTTCCCTGGTGGCGCAGTGGTTGAGAGTCCACCTGCCGATGCAGGGGACATGGGTTCGTGCCCCGGTCCGGGAAGATCCCACATGCCGCAGAGTGGCTGGGCCTGTGAACCATGGTCGCTGAGCCTGCGTGTCCAGAGCCTGTGCTCCGCAACGGGAGAGGCCACAACAGTGAGAGGCCCGCGTACCACACAAAAAACCAACCAATTGGTTGGTTTTATAATTGGTTCTTTTCTCACAGGGAGATCCCCCAGACTCTCTTTCTGAGCCCATTGGTATGATGATACCTGTAAGTCATTTGAAGAATGCTGGGAAAGTAGCAAAGACCCACAAATGTTAGTGCTCATCGTCATCCTTATTACTTAATTTGCGCTTTGACAGAATACCCACGAGCTCGGTTTCTCAGAGCAGGGTGGTGGGAGAAATGGTTGCCAGAGGCTGTAATTGCTTATAACTTACAATAGGGGAACTGCACAAACAAAACCAAAATCAAACAAACCTTTAAGAAATGGACCCAGTTAAGAATCCGCCTGCCAATGCAAGGGACATGGGTTCAAGCCCTGGCCCCGGGAAGATCCCACATGCCGCGGAGCAACTAAGCCCGTGTGCCACAACTACTGAGCCTGTGCTCTAGAGCCCGCGAGGCACAACTACTGAGCCCACGTGCCACAACTACTGAAGCCCACACCTAGAGCCTGTGCTCCACAACAAGAGAAGCCACGACAATGAGAAGCCTGCACATCGCAACAAACAGTAGCCCCCCCCTCGCCGCAACTAGAGAAAGCCCACGCACAGCAACAAAGACCCAACACAGCCAAAAATAAATAAATTTATAAAAAAAAAAAAAGAAATGGACCCAGATTCTCAGCAAGTGTCATGTAGGGCAAATGGTCCTAAATACCTGCACAGCCTTTGGAGGCCATAACATCAGTGACAGAAAGTTCACAGTAATGACCCTGAATAATCAAGGAAGAAAAACTATTTAAGCTCGGTGTCTGTTTAAGAGAAGGTGGGGTGTGTGAGCAATTTCAGAAAATAAAAAATCCAACTCAGATAATTAACAGAGAAAAAATTGAACAGACATTGTCACACAGAGTGTAAGCTTCAGTTGTCTGGAAAAGTCCCTTGCATAGGTGACCTCATTTCTTAAGCGAAGCCAGATATGTGAAATGTCATGGTTTATAGCAAGTGATCATGAGTCAGGACGGAGAGTGATGGTGCTAAAAATGTGAGCCTGATGTGGGAAGGCATAAATAGGCCCATGGCACATACAAGATGGGAGAAACCCCGCTCTCCACTCCCACGCTGAGTTGAGAACTTAATCTGGTTCTGGACTTGGTAGAGAAGTTGCAGCAATGACCATGGCCTGGAAAATAACATCCCTAAGAACAGCCGGAGAGGGAGGGGCAGCCTGCTGCTGGACTTTCAATTATCTGAAAGGTTTTAATGGAAGATTTCCCACTCGTAGGAACCATTTCTTTCTCTCAGTTGAAAAAAATAGGACTTTAATGGCTTTGTTTTACTGTATAGTACAGGGAACTATAAGGGAAAAGAATCTGAAAAAAAATATATATATGTATAACTGAATCACTGCTGTACACCTGAAGCTACACAACATTGTAAATCAACTATACTTCAATAAAAATAAAAAAAAAATAGGGCTTCCCTGGTGGCGCAGTGGTTGAGAGTCCGCCTGCCGATGCAGGGGACACGGGTTCGTGCCCCGGTCCGGGAGGATCCCACGTGCCGCGGAGCGGCTGGGCCCGTGAGCCATGGCCGCTGAGCCTGCGCGTCCGGAGCCTGTGCTCCGCAACGGGAGAGGCCACAGCAGTGAGAGGCCCGCCTACCGCAAAAAAAAAAATAAAATAAAATAAAATAAAAAAGGATAAGTGACTTATTTTTAAAGAGGCCCAACAATTCAATTATGTCCTTTATTTTGTGCTGTGAAAAATGATCTATTAATTAACTGAAGGGTGCAAGAAAGAGTTGTGCATGCTTCCCTCTTGCTCTCCAGAATGGAAGAGAAGTAAGGGCTGGGGCAGAAGCTCATCCTGACATAGGAGCGTTTTGCTAATCTTTGCGCTCTTCATACACGTTTTCTCTAGCAAATGGCCTGTGTTGCTGGCCAGACTAGCACCTGGCCCTGGGCGGACAGAAGTGTCCTGACAGGTGGATAGATTAGCTGCTCCCCTGCCACTGGTATGTCTGCGAGGACACGTGCCTGGCTGCTTCCCTGGGAAGGCAGTGTCCCTGAGTCCCTTTGCAGGGAGGCAGAGGGCAAGTCACTCCCTGGCCTCCATCCTCTGCTTTGTTAACACTTTCATCTTCCCCCTGCCCTTAACAGCCTGACTTGGTTTCTATGCAGCATCTCCTGGCTGAAACACCACGTAGAATTCTCTCACCCTTTGGCAGCTACCATATAAACAGACTCCCAAAGCCACTGACTTTTGGAGGCCTGGATTCTTTCAAAGAAAGGTGAGCAGCGTTTTGACCAGTCCGTGTGGATTAATACAAACCTCAGTTTCAATTCAGGGTTTGTTTTATATTTTGTGTGTTTATCAAGATCATTGAGAGAACTGTTTTTTTTTTTTCTTTTTAGATTGTAGGCAAATTGAAAACATGGTCTTAGGACATGTATATAGGTCATAGTGCAAGATAAACAAGAGGGAGAATTTTATTCTGTAGCTGAATATTTCTTCTATTCTTTATTTGTGAATTTGCTGTGTAAGACCCTAACATCAAGCCATGCACAAAGCAAAGCCACCTCATTGGTGTGGAACTGGTCATGAGCTTGCCAGTTGGCTGATTCCCCCTGGACCGTGGCCTGAAGCACCATCACTCTTGACTCCAGTCTCCAAAAAAATCCAGACATAAACTCACTGTGGTGGATGCAGATCAAAATACCATTCCAGAACTGGCTTTTAAAACATTTTGAAAAATTCATTAGCTCTCCAAAGTATTATGTCACTCTGAGCCCTATGAGGGGGAAAAAATGTATTTCTCACACCTATAGAATTATTTCATGCTAAAATAGCCTTCTGACCAAGGATGACATTGCTGTAAAAATCAATTCACACACACAGGGTTTCATAGGCTGGCATTTTCATAGACTGTTCTGATGAATCTCATAAACACTGAGTCATGCTTCTTACTACTGGCCTCTTTCTCAGACTTTTGCTCTCAGCAAGATTTATATACAGCCAGCCTGATTGCTGTGTTACACTGGACACACCCTGGCCCGTCACTTCTGGGAGTGCTGTGGAAACAGGCATTGGGATTCCACATGTTTAAACACAGCATTCTATAGCCATAGCCTTTCGTTAGTGATTTCTTGCTTTGAAACTGTTAGTTATTTTAATCACAGATCTTTACATTTGAAACTATTATAGAAGGATAGATCTTTAACATTGAAACAGGTGACTTTAGACTATTTTAACCTCCTAGTATTATGTTTTAGGCTTCATTTATTTATAAAATAAGAAACATTAAAGCAAATTTGGGAAATAGAGGAAAACTGAAAATAAACCGTAAACAATAGAAAAAAACCTAAAAATTAACTACTTTCATTGAAGCATGACTATTGGCAATATTATGGCAAAGTAGTTTTCTTAGTTTTTCCTGTGTGTAGGATTAGAGTAGGATATTCATACATTTTGGTACCCTGATTTTTATTTTACTTAACATAATTTATTAAATATTTCCCTATGCTATTGCATAGCATTCTGAATCGACATCTTAGATAATAACATGCATTTTTATAAAGAAGATGGACTGTGGTTAAACATTTTGATTGCCCCTCTTTTTTTGCTGTTGTTAATTACACTATAACAAATATCTTTGTACCTAAAACATTTTGTCCTGTTTAGGATTAGGTCATTAAAATAGCTTCTCAAATATGTAATTACTGGAGCAAAAGATACAAAGAGTCTCGAGTTTCTTGGTAAATCTTTCCAAATTGATTTGTGGATGAAACCCACCAAATTTCAAGATTCAGAGAGGCTCAGAAAGGTTAACCTGTCTCATAGAACGTTGTGACACCTAGGTCTGTGCTCCTGACAAATCTGAGAGACTGTACAGTACTATGCTAATTTAAAAAATGTGAATTTGATCAAATAATCTGAAGCTGCCTTGCTACTAAATTAAGACAATCATAATACAATCTATGCCACACCAGTTACAAATGTTATTTGGGACTAAGAAGTAGAACCTGCCACTTTCTCTTTTTCTTTTCACTTCCTCTCGCAATTATTTAAAAAAAAATTGAGCCTTATGGATCAGTCAAGCTAGTTGCTGTTATACTTGGCGTGGTAATTCAAGCCAGGTAGTATTGCACTTCATAATTGCCTCCACCTATGTGGTCTCATTTGATCAACCTCGGGGTAGGACACATGTTATTATATCTACATCACAGAGGAGAAGAAAAAGGCCAGAGAGGTGAAATCCAGCCTTGCCTAAGGACACACAGCTGGTAAGTGGCAGAGCTGGGCAGAGAGTCTGTGTCTTCGGAGTCCCATGCCTTTGCTTCCAATCTTATCTGTAGGAACAAAAATTGGTCTACCCTTTCGAAAGGTAGTGTGATGGTTTCAGTTGGAGTTTGGTTGCTTGGCTTTATCTCCATACGAGAAAATGACTGAGTAAAAATATACAGCACTTGTCCAAGAGGAGAATATCCAGCGATGAAACACATTCCTGCTGAAGCTGTGTTGCGTGAAACACGCAGGAAAGCAAGCCCACTGAGTTTGCAGTTTTGTGTGATGGCCTCTGACAAACAGTTTGCAAATGTGAGATTAACGGATGCATCATTGGTGGAAACATGTTGCGCTCCACAGGCTCTGGAGACCAAATGTCACCTGTGATGGGAAGGAGGCTCCTGAGAAGCAGGTCTCTGGAGGGCCTGTGGACATCATCCTTCATACCTGTGATGGGACTACGGGTGCCTGGATGTCGCTTATGTCAGCTTCGGCTGAGAGGTCTGTGTAATGGGGGGAAGGGAATTTAATTGCCCGTAACAGGAGCTCCTTCCCTCCTACGAAGGAGGTGTAATTCTGTCAAATTCTCTCTCTCTCTGTCTCCACCCACCTTACCACTCATTTTCCATATGGAGCATATTCATTAACTGGCCCAAAACCTAAATGCACCCCCATATTGATGCAATAGAGAGTAATTTTAGTTTAGTGTAATTTAATGTAGTTTAAGCTGAATTCTTCTCTTTCCAAAGTCTCGCACTAAGAAACATATATCTCCAGACCAACATTTCTTATGCCATGGCGTGACAGAGGCCACGTGGTTGCTAAATTTAATACATACAAAGATGAAGATGCATCAGACACATTAGCCCCTGGATAGAGGTCCTGGTTTGCCTGTAACTTCCTTAAGAGTTTAATTAATTCACACTGGTGAAAAAAGTGAAACAGCCACACAGAATTGAAAGGAAATTTAGAGAGACAGAACTCAAGGTTAGTCTGGGCTTGAAATTCTGTCATTAATGAAATTTTCAGGTTTATAGGACACCAGTTTTCCTAAAAACCTTATATGATTTTTTAAAAGAGGAATCTATTGTCTAACAGGATGATTTGTATACAGTGTGGTAATTCCTTGGCAGATACTGTGTTGGGAAGCTTTAATATATGCCAAGGGAACTATACTTGGGGTGATATTTTCTTGTAAGTGTTGGGACGCGAGTGGAAAATCACTGACTCTCAGAGACTTAGCTGTCTAGTTAAATCATGCACATCTGCTAAATAATTAGTATGCTGCGGGGCAGGAGACGCTGCGAGGAAACCCTTGTGTGCCACGGTTTCTAGCGTCCAGCTCCTTTCTGAATACACTTCTGCTGTTTCAAAGACAGGGCAGAGAGCAAGGAGGGCCTGCTAGGAATGTTCAGGTTAAGCTAGTGTCTTGCCATGAACAGTTTCCCTTGCTGGACCTTCTCTTTGCCCTCATTTCCTCAAAATATCTTTCTCCTGCTTCTTACCCCTGCCACTCACTCCTCAGCAAAACCTGTTCTTGGCCTTCAAGCAAGGGAATTGACATCTATCAGATTGTACTCTACAGTTAACATATGTTATTTCATTTGGCCTTCACAGCAATCCTCTGAGAAAGGTATCACTATGCGGGGAAACTGTGAGGGGGAAACTGAAGCTCGGGAGAGGTCAAGTGACTTGCTTCAGGGCACACAACTAATGAATGTTGGAGCTAAATTTCTAGTACGCTATGCCTGAGTCATAACTTATATTTCCATTTTGACATACATCAGGGACGTAATGCACTTACTTCAGGATGACTGGACATAATGGCAGCACTCACTAAACTCTCCTGTGCCTGGGAATCATCCAGGGATCCTGTTACAATGCAGATTCTGATTCAGTGCAGTTTGGGGTGGGACCTGCGATTCTGCCCTTCTCACAGGCTCTCAGGTGATGCCGATGCCGCCAGCGCCCCCCCACCCCTCCGCCCGGCCACCTCCAATTTCAGTAGCGAGGGCCCAGGGCATTGATTCACAGGGAGGCAGGAGGCACCATTCATGGCCCCCTGAAAGGGTGTGTTAGAATCTGGTGGGGCTGTCCCCAACTGAAATGGAATGTTTCCCCGGAGGAGAGACTGCCTCACTGCACTTTCCTTCTAGCAGGGGACTTGCTGCAGCAAACGTAATGTTGCGGTCCAACTTTTTTTTCTCTTAAGACTATTCACAGTTCCTCCCACCATTTTGTCTCTCTTTTCTTGTCGTTCTTTGATAACGTCTTTCAGGCAGTCCTTCGGCATCTGGATGCTCTCCTGCTCTCTGTTTCCTTGTCCCCTTCTCTGTGGTTAGTGGTGCACGTTTGTATGTGATGCTTTGTTATGGATGGTATTCCTTTATTATTTATGCCCTTTTGTTGATGGCTTTTGCTCTGTCACTCTGCTTCTCTGATGTGGTTTTTGTTCACACTCTATTTCCTGCAGCCCACTGTTCCCTTTCCAGTTCCTTTTCTCTTAACACAGAATTCTGTTGCTCTTAACACAGCGGGGAGCCCAGAATGGCTTTCAGAAACTCATGTAGCTTGAGGATGATCAGCAGACATCTTCGAATTTTTAGGAATCATTTTAGATACTGCTTTATATCAATCAGCTTTCACCAGGTTATGTTCTGATGGCAAAAGTCCTCAATGTCGGTGGCTTTCAACAGCTAAGGCGTACTTCTCACTCATGCTATAAGCTGCTGAGGGTCAGCTGTGACTCCAAGTCCCTTCTTCATTCTAAAGGAGCAACAATGTCTTGGGATAGGCTGCTCTTGGGGCAGAAGAAAAGTAAGGGAGCCGGTAGGGTTCAGCAGTGGCCAAGCCCATTGGTAGTGGAACAGGAAGTACACTCTTCTGATAGGTGGGCACTGCAGTTACATGACATTGCACAGGGATGTATTATCATCCTTCTATAAGAAGGAAAATGAATAAGTAGAAATAATATTGTAGTGTACTATGTGCTCTGAAGCTAGGATTCATCCTGTCAGGTGAACACTGGCTAGAACCATACTTCCATTCTAGTAATGGTCATATCAGTGGGTAGATATTCACCAAATAAATACTTTGGTTAAGAAACCTGAGCTCCTTTGGCAGTGTTTTTGTTGTTGTTTGTTTTTTGTCCAAGCCACATGGCTTGAGGGATTTTAGTTCCGCTAACAAGGATCGAACCTGTGCCCCCTGCAATGGAAGCGTGGAGTCCTAACCACTGGACCGCCAGGGAATTCCCTGGCAGTGTTTAATATTATTATTCAATGGAAACCTCCTCTCGCTATTTAGTCATCTCTTATGCTTTCAGATGAGGCTTGGGTGGGGGTTATTCCATGGCCACATTTGGGATGACTTTAGGCTGCATCTGTGTCCCAAGTTAAAGATATTTGGGGAAGCTGGGTTGACAGCTTTAGATCACACGGAAGCCTTTATGGAGCAAGGCTGCCTGGGAAAATCCTTTAAATTCTCTGGGCCTCAACTTCTTCATATATAAATTAGGAATAATAATAGATCCCTCTTTTAGGGGGGCTTACAGATTGTCTTCGATAGTAGATGTAAAACTCATAGAATTACGTTTGATACATAAAAAGTTTGAGTGTTTGCTTTGATGATGATGACGACGATGATGATTTCTACCAGTTGGATATTTGACCCCCTGAAAAACATATTAGAGTTTGCAAAACCACCAATTTTAGAACTGATAGACAATCAGACTTATGTTTCCAAGTTTAAGATTTACTTATAAATAAACAAAATCAAAATTAACACAGAAAGTAAGGGCTTAAATTCTTGACCTCTTGATAAGATTAGCAGTAATTTCTCTTAGAGAAATTTATGTCTAGGTTGAGCGTTCATGCCCTTCAGTCATTGTAGGGAGTGAAAATTCTTTAAAATTTGTTCATAAAGTCCTTGTTTCATTTGGCGACCATGTGCGTTTGGGGCTTGTGAAAGTGGGGACAGCTGCGTGGTTTGCTGGGAAACTCCAGACAAGAGCAGGAGGAGAGACACAGGACTTCTGTCTGGAAGTCAGTGGTTTGGACTGGTTTTGGGGGAAATGGGTGGAGATATGCAGGTTCGTGCTGTGTGGGGTGCTTACTAGGGAACGTAATGCAGCTTCTGGCCTGGATGGCTGTTTTGGTGTCATATCCCATCAACTCAGCCCGAGCAGCCCCAAGGTGAAAGGAAAGGACCAAGGGTCATGGAATCAGAATGTCAAGTTCAGCGACTTCTCCGCTGTGTGAACTTGGGTACATTTCTTAACCTCTTTGGGCCTTGGTTTACTCATAGTGTAATATTATTTAATATTTATCCAGCCAGCACCATGTACAAGAGCATTATATATATTCTTTAAATATTTACGAAATAATTTCACTTTTACAATAACCCTATTTTGTAGGTACACTTTTACCCATTTTGTACTTGGGGAAACTGAGGTAGACAGAGGTGAATAACTTGATTGAATTCACGCAGGTAGGAAGGGGTAGAGCCAAGTTTTGAGCCCAAGCAGTCTAGCTTCCAAGGCTGCATTCACACCCCCATGCTTTGCTACTTCTTGGTAAAGGCAGCATTTTAACTGAGGTTGCCGCTGTAAAGATTCAATCCATTCATGTCTTCCAAATCCTAGTCTACTGCCTGCCACGTAATAAGAGGTGCTCAATAAACATCGCTGGTTATTTCCCTTCCCCTCCCCTCTTTCCCTTCCACTGTCCTGGGAGACCCCAGGGAACCAGAATTAGCAGTCCCTGGGAATAGGGTGGGAGATCTTCAGCCCTAATTCTCCCTGGGCAAGACCTCACATAAGTCTCAAATTTACCTTGTATTTTAAGGTCCTGCTTCTGTCCCATTTATCACATGAAGCTTTCTCCCACTGTTGCAGCCTTTATGACACCAAACTGGAAGACATGATGCCATCTTGTAAAGCAAGCCCCAAATTAAAAAGAATGATGACACGGTTCCGCGTTCTTCCCAGTACATCATTACATCCCTTTATGGAAATCCTTTACTTCAGTGACACGCGTATGATCTTTCATGTATTTTGTAATCTGCTTTGGTTGTCACCTATCTTTAAAAAGTTCTTAATTTTTTCACCTTTACTCTACATGGTATCAGAACCTTCTCTTGCGGTTAATAATCACTTAGCCAAAAGGTGTGGCACATACAGAGCAGCTGCCATGAAGATTTTAAATACGTGATAAGCCTCTTCGATGATTGTTGCCTTAATTCTGTCACATCCTACTGGTGACTTGGTTACAAATTTTTCCTGTGACTAGAGCATGTTCCAGAGAATTTTGTCATGGAAAATGAAATGGCTACAGGGAATAACAAGATGTAGATTTTAGTGATTTCCTTCTACATGGGAGCAGGGTGGCCTTGGCAAATCCCTGAGCCTATTTCTGAGCTTCTGTTTCTTCAGTTGCAAATGAGGAGCTAGGGCTAGTTCAACAGTTTCAAACCAGGAGGTCTAGCACTTTGACATCTTCCAAGACAGAGGTTGATTTAAATATTATAGCATCCTGCAGAAAAATCCAAATGAACTTTTTGACCAACCCAATAATAATACTGTTACATGGTAAATTAAAACTCTCAAAACTCTCTCTTTCCACAAAGGAAAGAGAAAATTAAAGGGATCTTTAGTATTGAAAGATTGAGGAACAAGAATCGGTTCTTATTTAATTTTTTTCACAGCACCTTCCACATAATTGGGCAAATTATTCATATCTCCAAGCCTCAGTTTTCTCATCAGTAAAATGGGGACAGTTTAGAGTCTGTCTCAGGGCGTTCAGAGAGTTGCTGTGAAGATTCAATGAGATCGTGCACATGAAGTGCTTAGCCAATGACACTCAACAAATTGTGTCTGTTTTCCTAGTTCTTCAGTGTGGGTTCAGAATTACCCAAGGAAGATATTTTCAATTAAACCAGCTCCAACTAGATTATGTCATAAATGTCCTTAACTCCAGGGTGGATCTGCGGTTGTGGTGAAACCAAGGGTGGATTGGTTAATTCCCACTTTCTTGGAAACTGTAACCCGTGTGTGCTTCGTGCAAACTCTTTAGCTGGTCATGCCACCCATTGATTGATAGCATCTGGGCCCAGCCAGAAGATGAGAGGGGAGAGGAGAGGAGAAGGGTGAGGGAAACATATGAACAGCCTTTGTACTATAAATAGTACAGAAGATCATGTGTTTCCCTGGGGTAACTTCTGTGCCCAAGAAAAGGGGAGTCAGGTGCCAAGTGCTTCCTAGCATCTTGAGTCCCTTTCATTATAGGTAGAGTCCAAGAGGCAATGAAACTGAAATGTGGTCCAGTTGTTTGGTACACTCAAGAGCCATACTGTAACTATTTGGGGAATTTGGGGTTTTTCTCAATTCACATGGGTTCTCATGTTCAAAACAAGCCCCAAGCTAAGGATGTCACTTACATCCTGTTATCTCAAAGCTCTGCCAAGCACTGCTCGGTTACTGTGGTACCCAAAACCATAAATACTTCCATCAGCCTTTCCAAGGGAGAGAGAATAAGTAATGAGTCTTAACTTCTAAAAGTAAGCAAGGCCACAGCTTATCGATTCACAAAGAGGGTTGATCATGGCTGCATGAGCAGTATTATCCAAAAGGTGGGATGTTTTGTAGGAAAAAAGATGATATAACGGGGATCCTTGGATGACTCAAGGTGATTCACTATATTTTTTTCTGTTTGCAAGTGACACTGGTTTACCATATTTATTAGTAATAATACGGTTTTCTTTTCAAATAAATTTGCTTTCATAAAAAAATGAGTCATTTAAAATATAAGCAAATAATAGAGGTGATATACATATGGGCAAAAATCTTGAAGATGGTTACGTGAATGATTCCTGATAGATGGAGACACGTGTGCGAAAGGTAGGAGAGACAACCTCCTCATTCAAAGCAGGAAAATTGAGGCCTGACAGAGGAAGTAAGTTGCTGAAAGTATCATATCTAATAAACAGGGAGCTGGGCTCCAACCCAGGCGTCCTGTCTCAAATTCATTTTTCTCCCCATTCTAGTAAAACTGCTCATTCCCTCTAAGTCAGCAGCCCTAAACAACAACAGCAACGAGTTATCTGCATGTGCAGACACGTTTTATGAGAGAATGTTACAAAATGAATAATATTTTCCCCCACTCACCATTGGGCACTTTATATGCTTGGCGGTGAGAATGGTGATTGTATTTATCATACATTGCTTGATGTTCACCTCACTGTTTGGAGTAGTTGCCTCTTGATTGTTCTGTAGACACACACCATAAGCGGAAGTAACCGTGCACAGTTGAAGTCTGTATGTGCTCTGACAAATATTGAGACCATACACATTCTTGTGTATTCATATTGAACTAGAGATTTTCTAATCAGAGATCATACATATATACCCTTAAAAGAATATGTGAAGATGAATAATTAATTAAAAACAAATACATGTGGAACGTAGCACCCATAATCCATGTTACAACGTGGATGAACCTTGAAAACATTATGTGAGGTGAAAGAAGACAGTCACAAAAGGTCACATATTGTTTGATTCCATTTATATGAAATGTCCAGAATAGCTAAATCCCTAGGTACAGATTGCAGATTGGTGGTTGCCGGGGGCTTGGATACAGGTGGATAATGGGAAGAAACTGCTTAACGTGTACAAGGTTTCCCTTTGGGGTGATGAAAATGTTTTGGAACGAGATAGAGTGATGGTTGCCCAACATTCTGAATGTACTAAATGTCACTGAATTGTTCACTTTAAAATGGTTAATGTGTCATGTTATGTGAATTTCACCTCACATAAGCATATGTATTTATGCTTACTATACATACTCATATATGTGCCCATGCATGGTATTTTTGCTCTTTTATTAGTATAGTGTTTCTCAGACTTTTGAGGCTCAGGACCCTTTATGCTCTTAAAAATGATTGGGGATGACAAAAGCTTCTATTTATGTGTGTTACATTTATCAATAAATACCATATCAGAAGTTAAAATGGAAAAAATTTAATATTAATTTATTAATTCATTAAAAATAACATAAACCCATTACATGTTAACAAACTAGCATAGTTTATTAAAAATAACTATATTTTCCCAAACAAAAATATTTAGCGAGAAGCAGCTAATCAGCTCACAACTTAAATAATTGCAAAACTCCTTTTCCTTCTGGACAACCGTTGGTCTTCAGAATGCAAGAGAAATACTTTATGCATAGGCCCTATTTTACCACAGAGTATTAAAAGATGTGTTTACTCCAGGTTTGAGATTTAATTAACTAACAGATTTTTAATAGTTTTGTCAAGGACACTTGTAAATAAAACCAGCAGTGTTTGTCCTGCAGGGTCATGGCTGTGAAGAATGCAGGGACTACTGGTCTACCTTAGTGCCACTGCTTTGATTCTTGCTAAGGCCCTGGCAGTTTTACCCACCATTGCTTTTGTTCCACTGTGCACATGTCTGATCAGTGAAAAGGGCCAGTAATGTCTTCTCATTTTCACGAAAACAGATTTGACTACACAGACCCTCCTGCAAGTGTCCCAGGAATCCCTAGGGAAAGTGTCTGAGAAACCACAAACAAAAGACTCTGATTCCTCACAGTAAAGTACAAGACTTGTTAATTATGTGTACTTAAAACATGCATGGCTTTAAAAAATGTTAGGCCTCTTTCTTAAAAGACTGAGTAATCGCTAGTGTAGAAATGAAAAACAGGGCCATGTTTTAATCAAATTTGAATCCTTCTCTCTGATACAGTCCCACCTATGGACCTTTCCTGTACCCTTTGCTCAGAATACTTCTTTTCCAGATATGTGATAATTCCCTCCCTCACCTCCTTTGGGGCCTTACTTAGCTATCACCTCAGGGAGCCTTCTTTGGCTACCTTATGTAAACATTGTCCCTCCCCCAGCACACAGGCCCATACACACACATACACACACACACACACACACACACACACACACACACACACACATAGTTTCCTTTCCTGTTACTTTTTTCCTTCTTAGTAGTTATCCCTATTTCATATTTTATTTATTATTAATTTTTAAAATTTAATTTTTCCCCATTAGAATATAAGCTACATAAAAGCAGGGCTTTTCTTCTGCTTTGTTAACAGCTCCTAGAATAGTGTCTGACATATTGAGGATCGGTAAACATTTATCAAATGTTGTTGAATATAGCATAGCTAAAATGCAACTGTAGATATTTATCATGTCTTAGCAAAATGGTGATGCAGGGGCAATCCCAACATGAATTCCATAAGACGTGCAGTGGAAAAAGTGTTTTGTGGTAAATAAGTTTGTGAAATATTCTCTCTCTCTCTCACACACACACACACACACAACACACACACACACACAAAGATTTGCAATGAACTAACATGAAACATCTGAGAGGCCCTGTGATACAGACACATGTTTAAACATTGTTAAACTCAGTGTTTTCCAAACTTTTTGCGAGTGTTCTCTGGAACTCTCATTCCCTGGGGAATACTTTCCAATACACAGCCTCCCTGACTCACTTTTCAGAATGATTGTGAAGGTCAATAGGGATAAAAGCTAGGGATTTGCCTAGTATACCCTGGGGAGCTATTTCAATGTAAGATATTATCATTAGTTCATCCACACGGAAAATAAAAATGTTTCATTTCATAATTCTTGATTTTATGTGCTGGTAGAACATTTTTGTGATACAGAAGACTGAAAGAGAAGTCTCTGTGTATTCATATATTTTAAATATATGCTTGAAAACAAGAGTAATGCCGTGTACTTCAGATTGCTTTGGGGTGGGGGGAGTAGGTGCGGGTTCATCAGAGCAAGTAGTTGGACTTTTTTATAATTTTAGAAGAGAGTTTGAGAAATGCTCTAATCCTCATGGTACGTGTCACAGAATCAATTAAGCCCAGAGGAATGAATACTTTGTCTGCTTCAGCTTTTACAGATCATAAAGGGAGAAAATCCCTGCAGCCTATTTAATCATCTTATTCCTCATAAGAAAGGCTTACTCTGCATCTTCCGGCGTTTCTAACGTGGGTGATCTGCCCTATATCTCAGAAACTGGTCAACAGAGTGTTGCTCTAGGGATTCGATAACTCTAGATGCTGGGTCATTTCTGGTCCTGTGTAAGTAACTTTTTATTATGCGACTAGAAGCCTGACTTGACTGTGGATGAGAAAAACCAAGCCAAGGGAGCAATTGCTTTTTCATAAGAACATTGTGATTTACCTTCTTGCTCGAGACCTTCTTGCTCCTTTCCTCCAATCTCTTACACACCCATGTGCTAGATTCTTGCTAAGGCCCTGGCAGTTTTACCCACCATTGCTTTTGTTCCACTGTGCACATGTCTGATCAGTGAAAAGGGCCAGTAATGTCTTCTCATTTTCACGAAAACAGATTTGACTACACAGACCCTCCTGCAAGTGTCCCAGGAATCCCTAGGGAAAGTGTCTGAGAAACCACAAACAAAAGACTCTGATTCCTCACAGTAAAGTACAAGACTTGTTAATTATGTGTACTTAAAACATGCATGGCTTTAAAAAATGTTAGGCCTCTTTCTTAAAAGACTGAGTAATCGCTAGTGTAGAAATGAAAAACAGGGCCATGTTTTAATCAAATTTGAATCCTTCTCTCTGATACAGTCCCACCTATGGACCTTTCCTGTACCCTTTGCTCAGAATACTTCTTTTCCAGATATGTGATAATTCCCTCCCTCACCTCCTTTGGGGCCTTACTTAGCTATCACCTCAGGGAGCCTTCTTTGGCTACCTTATGTAAACATTGTCCCTCCCCCAGCACACAGGCCCATACACACACATACACACACACACACACACACACACACACACACACACACACACATAGTTTCCTTTCCTGTTACTTTTTTCCTTCTTAGTAGTTATCCCTATTTCATATTTTATTTATTATTAATTTTTAAAATTTAATTTTTCCCCATTAGAATATAAGCTACATAAAAGCAGGGCTTTTCTTCTGCTTTGTTAACAGCTCCTAGAATAGTGTCTGACATATTGAGGATCGGTAAACATTTATCAAATGTTGTTGAATATAGCATAGCTAAAATGCAACTGTAGATATTTATCATGTCTTAGCAAAATGGTGATGCAGGGGCAATCCCAACATGAATTCCATAAGACGTGCAGTGGAAAAAGTGTTTTGTGGTAAATAAGTTTGTGAAATATTCTCTCTCTCTCTCACACACACACACACACACAACACACACACACACTCAAAGATTTGCAATGAACTAACATGAAACATCTGAGAGGCCCTGTGATACAGACACATGTTTAAACATTGTTAAACTCAGTGTTTTCCAAACTTTTTGCGAGTGTTCTCTGGAACTCTCATTCCCTGGGGAATACTTTCCAATACACAGCCTCCCTGACTCACTTTTCAGAATGATTGTGAAGGTCAATAGGGATAAAAGCTAGGGATTTGCCTAGTATACCCTGGGGAGCTATTTCAATGTAAGATATTATCATTAGTTCATCCACACGGAAAATAAAAATGTTTCATTTCATAATTCTTGATTTTATGTGCTGGTAGAACATTTTTGTGATACAGAAGACTGAAAGAGAAGTCTCTGTGTATTCATATATTTTAAATATATGCTTGAAAACAAGAGTAATGCCGTGTACTTCAGATTGCTTTGGGGTGGGGGGAGTAGGTGCGGGTTCATCAGAGCAAGTAGTTGGACTTTTTTATAATTTTAGAAGAGAGTTTGAGAAATGCTCTAATCCTCATGGTACGTGTCACAGAATCAATTAAGCCCAGAGGAATGAATACTTTGTCTGCTTCAGCTTTTACAGATCATAAAGGGAGAAAATCCCTGCAGCCTATTTAATCATCTTATTCCTCATAAGAAAGGCTTACTCTGCATCTTCCGGCGTTTCTAACGTGGGTGATCTGCCCTATATCTCAGAAACTGGTCAACAGAGTGTTGCTCTAGGGATTCGATAACTCTAGATGCTGGGTCATTTCTGGTCCTGTGTAAGTAACTTTTTATTATGCGACTAGAAGCCTGACTTGACTGTGGATGAGAAAAACCAAGCCAAGGGAGCAATTGCTTTTTCATAAGAACATTGTGATTTACCTTCTTGCTCGAGACCTTCTTGCTCCTTTCCTCCAATCTCTTACACACCCATGTGCTTTAAGAGTAAAGGCTGCTCCTCTGCCCTTACCTCTCCCTTCTCCTCTTCCGTAGAATTTAAAGAGAAAGTTTGGTTCTCTAACTGCACTGTCCTCGAGGTCAGTCTGCATTCTTGCTCCGGGAGTCATCAATGCCTTGCATCTCCAGTGGCCTCAGGCATCATCTGATTGACCACAGTGCTGACCTTTCTTTTGTGGAGCACAATTTCTGAGAAATCAGCAGGACCTGTGGCATCTTGCTGATGTGACTATTGATCCCTAACTCTGCTTTGCTAAACGGTTTGATCAGCCCCAGAATCTGTCAGTAACAACACCGCTACTTCCTGCTGGGTCCAGATCCCGCTAAGGGTCACATTATATCTTTACACTGTACCTAAGTGGGGTTTATTTTCTGTCTTGAGCAAGTGTACCCTCTAGACAGATATTCTTTCCAAGTCCCAATGGTTAGAAGTGACATTATAAGAGGTAGCAGTTGCCTGTCCCTGTAAAAGCCTTTAACTTATTATGCATTATTTATAACCCAGAGAAAAATTTCCTTCCTCAAATAGTAGTTTATTCATTTGCATACTTGGTTACTGTACCCTACTGTCTCAATATTTTTAAAGCATTAATCATACAAACTTAGGAGAAAGTCAACAGCCAAGGGAGATGTCTTTTGAGTGGATGATTGGAGGGATTCCTAAAAGGTCACCTTAAAGTCTTGAGCGCAGCCGTACCCGGAATTCCACCATTAGGAAGCCATCCCTTTGATTTTTTTAAAAATGAAAAATATAGGGGCTTCCCTGGTGGCGCAGTGGTTGAGTGTCCGCCTACCGATGCAGGGGATGCGGGTTCGTGCCCCGGTCCGGGAAGATCCCACATGCCGCGGAGCGGCTGGGCCCGTGAGCCATGGCCGCTGAGCCTGTGCTCCGCAACGGGAGAGGCCACAACAGTGAGAGGCCCGTGTACCGCAAAAAAAAAAAAAAAAAAAAGAAAAATATATAGGTTCTCTTTTAAAATGCAAGTCCCCCTGGGATCCCTCTTACACACTTCTTTTGTGGACTTGTTCTAGAGCATTAAAGCTGAAAGGAATCTCAATGATCTTGTGGTGCAACCTCCTTATTTTAGAGATGAAGAATCTGATGCTGAGAAGACAGCAGTGCTGGAACGAGGCCTCACAGCTAGTTAGTAGTAGAGTTAGGATCAGTACCCTGTGTCTCCTGCTTCTTTACCTAAAAGCATGTTGTATCCCGTGGTGTCCTGAGGAGACAGCTTTCTTTCAAACGTGTCAACCTGTATTAAATCCATGCCTAACAATATTTCATGTAATGTAGTTTGACGAGCATTTCTCTGCAGTCACCACAGTTCTGGAGATGGCAGGCATTGGGGTAATCAATTATAAAACTTCCTCATGGGTATAAGTCACTTCCAAGATCCAATGGTTATTTGTAAACTAGTGTGTAAAGGGGCATGTTTGGGTAGCAGCAGTATTAGAAACAGAAGCACTAGAATGATTGGCAGGCCCTGAGGATCTATTTGTCAATTTCACTAAAAATGGTGGGGATGGTTTCCCCGCCTCACCACCACCCACCACTGCTCAGTGTAAAAGGTATGTCTGTGCGTGAGGGGAGGAGCCCTGCGTAGCACAGCAAGGGAAGATAGAGCAAAGGAAGGAGAGTGAAACTTTAAAAGGCAGTTGTTAATCCCCAACTCCTAATTCATCCCTCCCTCCCACCTTTTCCCTTCGGTAACCATAAGTTTGTTTTCTAAGTTACACACTACTACATATACAATAGATAATCAAGGCCCTACTATAGAGCACAGGAAATGCTACTCAATATTCTGTAATAACCCACATGGGAGAAGAATCTGAAAAAGAATGGATAGATGTATATGTATAACTGAACCACTTTGCTTACACCTGAAACGAATACAACATTGTAAATCAACTATATACGAATGTAAAATAAAAATTAAATGTTAAAAATGGTAGTTGTTCACGTAGGTGTGTCCGTGGAATCGGCATCACCCATTGCCTGCTGTGGAAGTGTCCTGAAAAGTCCAAGGGAAACTGGCCCCAGAGCCGGACAGTGATGTATCCAGGAGGAGCCCTTTCCCCAGTCTCTCTGGCGGTGTGGGTCCGGGACGTGGGGTGCTCACATTCGTCAACAGAAGAAGCTATTCCTTGCATTTATAGAAGTATCTTGGACAGTTCTCTGTAATTCACCTCCGTCAAATGCAAAGAGGTTTTGAGTTCTGAGTACTAACTGTGTATTTTTATTTCCATTTAACCATTTAAATAGTTTTTTTTTTCTAAAACCCAAGACTACCCCTTCTGTGTCTAAGTGAATCATTTCTCTTGAAACAGGTTTTGCAAGCAGACTTACGGAAGTGATTCCTTCTACCTCATGGAAAATAGGAATTTCTAGAATTAATGTGTCATAGAGCCATGGTTCTTAAATTTCGATGTGCATCACTTTCACTTGGGGAGCTTGCTGAGAACACAGGGCACCTGGGCCCCACTTCAGATCTACCTGATGGGAATATAGCAGATGGGCCAAGGCTGTGCGTTTTTAAACGTCCTTCTTCATGCCTCTTGCGCCACCCTGTGATTTTGATGTTCTCCCGTTTGAGGTATTTGTCAGAGGGATGTAGGTAAGAAAGAAGGATGGTTAGCAGTGAGACGGCTTAAGTGTTGGGGGAGCCCCTATGCCCACGTTCCTCATTCATTTATTTATAAACATTTGTTGAGCACCTCTTCACTATGTGCACAGCATGTTGCTAGGTTTGGGACTTACCCAGATGATGAAAATAGATTGTATGCATGTGGAATTAGTGTTTCGAAATTGGTTACAGACATTTTGGTGTTAATTTATTATTAATTAATGCAGTCCCCCCAGGCACTACAGTACTCCCCCCAACCCCTCTTTCTGATCTCGTCTTGTGATAGTTAACACGCTCCTTCAGCTATAAGCTCTTTTTACTCTTTTCCTTAATCTCTCCTTTTATATGTCTTGCATACACTGTATCTGAGGTATTGCTTGAGTCTGCAGTTCTAGCATTATTCCTATGACGTTTGAACCATCTTACTAGAATTTATATGTCTGGTACCTTTAAACGTTAATTCTAAATTAAGCAGTAATGCCAAATGAAGCTCCAGCGACAGGATGGAAAAATGTCGACTGTCTTTTACCTATTAGACTGACCTAGGAATGTAACTCACATTTTAAAAATCGATTTCATTTCAATCCTTTGTAATGTCAGGAAAACTTAATAAACTCTCTAGATTTTTAACGTGATGGCTATCACGGTCAATCTTGATAATTGCTTGTGTTACATGCCTGTCTTCTCTCCATCAGTAACGATAAAAAAATACTCGACCCTGGTTCAAAGCATTATACTTCCCAATGTTCTTTCACCTCCACTTTTTAAATGGTTTTCCTCGGAATCCTGTGAATTTTGAAGAACGTTATTATTGTTATTTTCCCAGTGTAACAGGTGAGACAACTGAGACCCAGCCTGACCAACAGTTTGCTGCGGTGATTATATTTTTGATGTTTAATGCAATCGGTACTTCATGCGACTCTGGAGGCAGCAGGTTCTCCTTCCATTTAAAACTCTAAATGATGCCACAACCAAATCAGAAGCTTTACGTGCTGGTGTTGCCTTTTGGTAGTCATAATTAAGATAGCATTTATTGGTACTAATAATTCAGGATTACATCTCCTTAATAGATGTCCTGAGCAAGCACCATGGTGACAAGATAAGTTGCCCTGTTTTGTTCCATATGTCTGTGTTCTAAGTATTCCATAGTTTTAATTGGTTCCCTGCAGAATAACATTTACAAGCATATGGTATGGAAAATGCTGACTGCTTTTGTTGTCATGTATTTTAGTACTAGTAGTGGCCCTGGTTCACTTGGCCTTTAAATGTGATTATGAGGTTATTTAATGCACTTCCCGGTGTACTTTTTCTTAACCTGCCCACCGATTGTTAAATGCCGTCAATATAGTGTATCCAGCAGCCTGTGCACAATTGGCAGAAAACTAATTCACAAAAGATTTCACCGTGGGTCTATGCTGCAAGATGCCTTCCCCTGCCTTGCCTCATGTGCAGTTTCAAAGGCACTGCAAGACGGCCCGCAGTTGTGCTTTAGAGGAGGGTGCGCTGTTTGGAGCCCAAGAGGCAAGGCAGAGCTCTCTGGCGCCTTGTGTGGGAGATTTACCAGCAATTCCTTAAAAAGGGGTTACAGATGTGAAATTAGACTCATGGATTGAAGAGGGGACCAGCTTTATTTTTGGATATCTGAGCTACTTTGGCACTTGCGTGGTTTCCTCAGGGAGTGCTGTAGCAGAGTACAGCTGAATTATTCGTAGTTTTGAGACTATGTACAAGCCTTCTTGTTTTCAACCTTTGTATTATGGAAAATTTCAAACATATACAAAAATGGAAAGTATTGAATAATGAACCCTCCGTGGACCTAGGACTTAGTGTGCTAGTTTCCCAGGCTGCCAAAACAAAGTACCAAAAACTGAGTGGCTTAAAACAACAGAAATTTAGTGCCTGACAGTTCTGGAGGCTAGAAGTCTGAGATCTAGGTGTCCCAGGGCTATGCTCCCTCTAAAGGCACGAGGGAAGGAAGGATCTGTTCCTGGGCTGTCTCCTAACTTCTCATGGTCTCATTTGTTCTTTGGCTCGTAGATAGCCTTCTCCCTGTGTCTTCATATCATCTTACCTCTATCGTGTCTCTGTGTCCAGATTTCCCCTTTTTACAAGGACACGATCATATTGGATTAGGGCCCACCCTAATGACCTCATCCAGCTTAACTAATTACATCGGCAACAACCCCATTTCCAAGTAAGTTCTGAGGCACTGGAGTTTTAGAACCCCAACGTAGGAATTTTGAGGGGATGAAACTCAACCCATAACAGTTATCTTCAATAATTACCAATGCTTTGTCATTCTGTTTCATCTGTTTCTACGCCGTACATGTACAGTTTTGTTTCCTGGGGGTATGTGAGAGCAAATCACAGACATCATGCCATTTCACCTGTAAACTCTCATTTCACCTGAATCTGCGTCCAAGAAGGAGCTTGTAGGTGCGTGTGTGTGTGTGTGTGTGTGTGTGTGTGTATGCTTCCCATAAACATTGTGTCCAGTGGTTTTACCGAACCCGTGTCCCCTGCATCGGCAGGCGGACTCTCAACCACTGCGCCACCAGGGAAGCCCCTGTGTCCAGTGGTTTTTGACTTAATGAGAATCTCGCATGGAAAGAACGGTAGAGGCTCCTCCTACTTCTCAGCCTGGGAATCTCTCACCTCTCTTTTCTGGACGAAGGACCTTCTCGAGAAGTTTCTCGACACTTTGGGGCAGTTAATCCTCCTGTCCTCTGTGCCCACACACTGTTTTTCAGTGACCTGTAATGTAGGAAGAACCCCACTGTTTTTGTAGCAGGGTGCAGGAGAAATGAAAACAGACTGTTTTTTGGACCTCATTGCCCTGTTCCCCTCCCCCATTCTCTAGAAGGAGGGACTTTCCTAAGAGCTCATGGAGGGGCAAGGAGCTGGGGAGAAACTCAGGAAGGGTGGGCTGAGAGAAGGGTCTGGAATATGCCCCTGAAGACGCCTCAGTGGCGGGGCTGGCTGATGCTGTGCTCTCAGTGGAGACGGCTGCAAGTAAGGGTCAGTTCTCTGAAGGACCACCTTCCAGTTGGCAAGGACTGTGGAGGACATGGCCTAGTGTCCATTGTTGCCAGATAGGGCCAAACAATGGAAGCTTTCTAAATATGCCATTGTCTGTGCTAATCTGTATAAAGGTTTATTGTTTTCATTTCTTACAATGGCATTACCTATATCATAATGACCAAACACCATATTACCATAGTAATTCATGTTTGTTCCATTTGCCCCAGGATGATAAAAAGTTAACCTGGGTAATTTTAAAAACATGTATGAAACAGCCTGTAGGAGGTAGAGGAAGTCAGGACTGTACAGAGCCTTGGAGGCACCGGATTACTAGAAACAGTCCGCGCTGCTGTCAGCCCACAGGCAGGGAAGTGGTCAGATGCACACCTTTGGCAATTCCCGTCCTGGGGCAGTTACCTCCGGCAGTCTCTGTGCACCAGACTTAACTTGGGGATGCTAAAGGATCTCTCACCCAGGATTCTGAGAATTTTGTGAAATGATGCCAGGATCAGAGAAACCACAGCAGTTGCTCTGGAGGCACCATTCACTTGGAATGCATGTGAATGGCACCCCCTGGGCACAGCTCCATGGGATGTGAATGGCGCCCCCCTGGGGTTTTGAGACAGTGAGGTGCTCTCTGCTGTCACCGTTGTTACTAACTGGTTGTTGCCTCTTGAGTTTCTCTCCCCAGTTAGCTGGGGTTTGCTCACCAAGAGAGTGGGAAGAGAGGACCACCTCCCCCATCAATGGTCCCACATTCTCTCCATCTTTTCTTGCCCCCATCCCACATTTTACTACCAGCACTCTCCTACCACAACATCCAGAAGCTTAACTATCAAGGATTTTAAAAAAGCATCTTCTCTTCATTTTTCCACCCTGAGATTCTAAAGATCTCAAGACATGAGTGAATTCAGAAGTCACACACACACACACACATGCCCGCGTGCACACACGTATTGGGGAGTCTTGCCCTCTGTTTTTCCTTTGATGAAAATTTGTGTGTTATATGATCTAAGGGTTCTTAGTTGCTATATCCTTCTGAAATAGAGTTAAACCAATAACAACAAAACTTGGGAGGGGAGCATAGGGCAGGACTTTGATTTGTGAAGATAAACAATACTTTTTTTTTTTACATCTTCATTGGAGTATAATTGCAATACAATGGTGTGTTAATTTCTGCTTCATAACAAAGTGAATCAGTTATACATATACATATGTTCCCATATCTCTTCCCTCTTGCGTCTCCCTCCCTCCCACCCTCCCTATCCCACCCCTTTAGGTGGTCACAAAGCACCAAGCTGATCTCCCTGTGCTATGTGGCTGCTTCCCACTAGCTATCTATTTTACGTTTGGTAGTGTATATATGTCCATGCCTCTCTCTCACTTTGTCACAGCTTACCCTTCCCCCTCCCCATATCCTCAAGTCCATTCTCTAGTAGGTCTGTGTCTTTATTCCTGTCTTACCCCTAGGTTCTTCATGACATTTTTTCCCCTTAAATTCCATATATATGTGCTAGCATACGGTATTTGTCTTTCTCCTTCTGACTTACTTCACTCTGTATGACAGACTCTAGGTCTATCCACCTCATTACAAATAGCTCAATTTCGTTTCTTTTTATGGCTGAGTAATATTCCATTGTATATATGTGCCACATCTTCTTTATCCAAACAATACTTTCTTAATGAGTTCAAGGTCACTGCTAAAATGCTGTTACTCCTTTGGGTCTTCAAACCATAGATTCACTTCTCCAATTGTTGTCTGGTGAGTAACTGACAAGTATTTCTAATAAGACTATTTGCTTCTACATCAGTACCTCCAAAAGCTTCGTATCTATGCATAGGACAGTGGGTTTGCAGTTGTCATAAGTGTTAGGTTACTAATAGTTTAAAATATTTGGAATTTTCAGAGCAGCCACCACAGTATTAAGAAATTTGGATGTAATATTCTAGTTGTTATTGAATTTTTAAACTTCTGCTAAAGAAATTACTCAGAAAGAGTACTCTCTTAAGGAAAATAAAATGGTAAGGAAATTTGAGTCTTTAATTAAAAGCTGTACATAATTCATCATTGAATATAGCCACAAGCCCAAAATGAACAAAGATTTATTTTACAGGGTGAGTGAAAAATTTTAAAAGCTGATGTCATCCATATTACAGCTATTTATTATGGTGAAAGATTTGGCGGTCTGATGCATTTTTATTGTGTATCGTTAAGGTTGCCATAATATTTTTAAACCTTCCTCATTCGTCATTCTCTGGATATATATTTTTTATTGAAAGTTCAATGTGACACCTATTTAAAAATTTAAAAAATGAAATCTTCCTCTAATATAACACCTTTCTTTTTTTACATGATTATTTAAAATAACAAGGCAGAAAACTTTGTTCAAATATTTTGTATTAAAGGTAACTTTTTCATAATCTATTCAGTTGATGATGTACCTTTAAATGGCAAAAGTAAAATTCAAATGGATATATTGAAATTTTTCTATATTGAGGGGCTATGTTTGGAGACTCCGGGCAATTCTCTCAACAGAAGAGAGCAAAGGGAAAATGTCTGGGCAACTGAAACATAGGTTATTTAGTACTTAGAATCATAAAATCATGTTATCCCAGGGTTGGAAGGATCTGACGCTTAGAAAACTGGAAACTTTTCACTGGAAAAGCTTGTTCTCAGAGGGTGATACTTAGTTAATGTTAACATGTTTATGCTTTTAAAACATATGAAATAATACATATGCACATATTTTAATATCTATCTTCATCTACATCTATATCCTACGGCATTATGCTGTGTCACGAGACACGTATTTTAATAAATCTTTATTGAATACCCAATTACTCTGTGCCGGGTACTGTTTAGGTTTGAAAAGTTTTCTATTTTGCAAAATATTGAGAGACAGTGAGAGAGAATGAGAGGTCACTTGGAAGGTGAGGGTTCTCCTGTCACTGAAAAACACACAGTGTGCTAAATAACGGCATCATTAAAAACTGTCATCTTTGCAAAGTACAGTCATTGCTCTGCATATCTCTAGTACATGTCCCTGTGAACCTGCATAACTGCATCTTGCTGGAAATGCATCTTCTCCTCCTGCCGACTTCTAGCCACTTATCTGTTCATTACTGTCATGTCTGAGAAGGTTTCAGACATGCCAGGTGTGTGGTGTCACCCGCCTGACGTCCATTCCAAATACAGACATTTGCTCGCGTGAGTATTAAAGCAATAGATCTTCCTTATGACAGCAAAAAGCTGACTGCAGAAAAGCAAAGCTTCTGGGAAAAGTCTTCCGAGCGCATGTTGGCTTGATCATGGAGAGAAAAAACCTGACTAATTAGCTTCAGCCCTCCCATTCTGAGGGAGAAGAAATAATTAAAGGATCCGGACAGCCTGCGCCATATAGCGGCTGGCTTTGAAAGAGGCGACACAGTTAAGAGGACCTGATCTGAGGGAAGGCTCACAAAAGAAAGTTCTGGGAACTTAGTGTAGAGCTAAGAAGGCTATTTTTTCTTTTCCATAAAGATCAATTAAAGAAAAATTAAAATACTTATGAATCACCATGTTTCCAGTAAAAAAGGAAATACTTTTAATCAAGGAAAAAAGTAAATTCCTACAACTTATAACAACTTTAAAGGTGAGAAAGATAGCAACAAAAATTAGGGCTATTACTAAATATTAATCTTTAGGGCAAATTTGAGAAGTAGTAACATAAGCATAGCTTTCTCATCTTTTTTTTTTTTTCTGATTGATTTTGTATTTCGAAGCTCAGTGGTTTGGGTGTTGCGCATCCCTGGACAAAGTGCTTTATCCTAGAGATGCTTCTGTGAGTTGTTCCAGCAGAGATTGTGTCAATGACCCACATGGGGGGACTTCCATTTTATAGAATTCCCTCAGTCCATGTCCATCCTCTAGTGCAGCTATTGGGGAAGGGGGTGGCTATTTAGCTTCTCAGTTTCTACATAGGTGTTAACAGTAAGGTCACTTCCTCCTTATTCCCATATGCACCTCATTCAAGGGGTTATTCATATTGATGGACTTGATCAAATGGAACAGGCCTGAGAGTGTGTGTGGACATCTGCTACGGAACCCAGCAACACCTGTCTACACACAGACGTACATCCTATTTTTCAGAAGGTTCTATATTCTTAGCAGAGAGCCTCGAGACTGTGTTTGGATGGATAGAAAATGACAGGTAAAGCGAAGTCGTTCAAAGGTCATCATACCTTTTGTTATTTTGGATATTTTCCCTCTGCGCTTGATATAAGTTATTTACTACAGAAGTTTTACAGAAACACTTAGTGCAGGTTATATATTTACTAAATGTCATCCTAAGTTTTCCCGTGATATGTTGATTAAAAAGTTATTAAAGAACCCCCCTTCCCATTTACGTCCACCTTGTGTTCAAAGTACATTTCTTTTTTCCATGGATGAGGAAAGTAAAAAACATGGAAGCAGGTCTGAGTGCTCTAGTGAATCATGATTGAAATCACAATTGGGGGCTATTTGTCCACCTTTTAAAAATTGTTTTTGACTTATTGCTGCCAGGATGAACATTCAGATAACGTGCACGTAGGAGCGTAGGAATAACATAAAGCTGCCAAGATGAAGGGGAAAAAAAGCAAGCCCACAAAAAGAAAAGCAAAGGGAAGGCTCTCCGTTTTTTATTTCTCTCCGGTAATTTTCCTGATACTAAGTTAACCTTACAGCCCTGGGACGTCTCGCTGATTTAGCCCTAAATCCTAGTTCCACTGAGAACATTTTCTTTGTTCAATTACATCACAGAAGATTCCGTTGGAATCGTGTCAGGGTGCTACGGATTGGCTTTTCCGGGTCCAAGAGGGTTTGATTTTCCTCTGTTGTGCCTGGATGGTATCATAAACGCTGCTGTTCTTCTCCAGCCCCTCCCCATAAGACAAAGATAAAAAGGAATGTCCCAAAGGGTGTGGGACGTGTGTGAGTGTTCGTGGGAGGGTACTGGGTGGTAGATGAGGGAGGTGAAGGGTACAGGAGGAGGGAGACAAACCATCTTCCTGGTCATGCTGTTCTGGTCTCAATCCAGGCTTTAGCTGCCCGCGAGCTCAGAATCTGGGCTTCTTATTTATTGCTTTAGTCCATCCTTTCAATCGATATTTAGTTGAGTATTTTTACCAAGTACAATTCTAAGTGCTGATTCACCTCTAAGGATGGAAACCAAGACATGCTCTGACTAGCTACCCAGAGTGTGCACTCAAGGGCCCAGGCTTTTCCCAAGACCTGGTGAAAAGGGCTTTCCCTCCCTTCATCCCTCCTTCCTCCCTCCCTCATCCTTCCTTCCTCCCTCATCCTTCCTTCCTTCTCTCTCTTTCCCTCTCTCCGTCCCTCTCTTTCTTTTTTTCTTTCCTTTCTCTCCTTCTTTCTTGTAAGCCTCTTTGCTTTCTTGTCTTAGTCTCTCAGAGTTACTTTTAATTATTTATGTTTTTAAGCGCACACCACAGAGGAGCCCGAGAAAACTTCACACATTCATCTCCCGGCTTGAGAAATTATCAGCATTTTATGAAAAGGACATTCTAGATTTGAACACTTAACAACCTTTGGGGAAAGCAGTTGTATGTCTTATTGTTATCCTATTTATGAATAGACAGTAGGAAGTAATTTGAACTTTATGACACATTTTCCACATTTTGTCAACTGAAAGGGATATGATATAACTGCAAAATAGGTAAAAGCACTATATGAAGTTTTAGAATTCCTTAGAAAAATAGTGCTTTGGGGCAGCAACCCCACGAGCTCTGATTGCTAATACAAGAAATACCCTTTTGTCTTGAAATCATGTAAACTGGAATTTTAAAATTATTATACACCGGACATCCGTTAACCACTTTAAGTGCTGGGGCCACAGCTGAGTAACACCTGGTAGCTAATTACAGTTAAACCCTTCTATGGGGGTTAACGGATCAGGGCCCAGGATTGGGCCCGTTTGACGCACACCACGAATAGCAAGTCATGTTTTGACAGAGTTCCACAGTGGACTACTTTCCACTGCTTGAGACATCAAAAAGAAAATTACTGCAACAGTTATGTCTTCAGAATAATGAATAATTAATGTGGAATAGATTCAGAAGAGGAAAGGGGAAGATATGTGATAAGTAATACGTGATGAATAATAGTCATATAATCTGTCACTATATAAAATCATTTTAAAGCTTTGTTTTGAACTTTATACCATGAGGTAGGCAGAATGCACGTGTCCTCATACTCTGGTGTGTGTGTGTCTGTGTGTGTGTTTAGAGATTCAGAGAGAGACCCTACCACGAAATGAGAATCTGTTAAGCTTGAGAGAGGGATGATTACTTGCAGCCTGTAATACAATTTTTAACTTGTGGGCTATTAACGAAGTGTTAGTCCATAGTACTGTTATTTCATAAGGGTGTGACAAAGGATCTAAAAATTGAAAACCCTCTTCTGCCCAACTGTTATATCCAGTCATTGTTTTCACTAGCAAATGTTGATTTGAGCATCAGCTGTGTGCAGAGCACTCACTGCCTTAGGAACTCTGGGGGATACCAAGTTCAGGACGTGGCCAGGACTTGCAAGGAACCATTGATCTAGTAGAACTGGATCTCTCATATTGAATAGCTGACCCCCAGATGCATGGGTGACTAGGAACTAAGGATTGCACATGCCAGTAAATGAAGAGAGTTACTGTTTATTTTCATTTGTGTGGTTGACTTTTGTTTTGCCGTAATACACGGCAGAAGTAGAATATTGGGCCACGGTGGACTTTAGATGGGGGATACAGTTACTACTTACCTCTGCTCTTTGTCTCTCAGTTCGTAGTTTCTCATCTATAAAAAAATGGTCTCTAACATTTTTTGGTTGTACAACAGCATTAGTAAAAGTCTTCTGAGTTCATTCTCTGAGGACATACATTTATTTCTGAATTCTGTTCATGTATTCATTGACTAGCATATAAGGCACATTGTATATTTTTAGAAAAACAGAATACTTTAAAGGATGAGGTAAACAAGAGTTTACATGGTTTCTTCTCTTACTTGGAGGTCCACAACCTCACTTTGGAAACCATTGATGGGTTTCAACTGGGTGAACCCAAGCCCTTTTCTAACTCTAGATTTGAGTAAATCTAAGTAATGTAACATCAGTAATTCCCTCTGAAATTGTACTTAATCTAGAGCACCTCTGGCAGCCCCTTTCAAAACCCAAATGCAGATACATTCTGCAGTTGACAGAAGCCAGATGGTCCCTGGGCGCTAACCTTGGGTTCTCTTTAAGGCCATGGTTCCCAAACAAGTCACAGTATTCTTAGACTTTACTACAGACTTACTAATTCTGACTATCAGGATGGGCTCAGAAGTCTGCATTACAGTAATGTCCTAGTAGGTGATCCTATTGCAGTCAGCAAGACAGTACTGTCACCCAAGCAGAAGCCACAGCGTGCTTTTCTTCTGAGAGGCAGGACCCAGGAAGGAAGAAGTAGCCATGTGATGTAGTGGGAAAAATATTGGAATACATCTTTCCAGGTTGTTAGATGGTGATCTAACTCATTTGTTTGGTAATAGTTGCTTTGATTCTACTTTATGGATAGTCCATAATTTGCCCAACGATTCCTTGGTTATATATTGACATTGTTTCTTATTTGTTTTTTGTTTTTGCTTCCGTTACAAATACTGCTTCAATAAACATTCTTTGGGATTTTATTGAATATCCATATTTAAGAATGGATTTTGAATTATAATAAGGAATTTTAAAAGTATCCATATTTATTGGTGATTTTATTTCTATAGAATAGATGCCTAGAAGTGAAATAAATTAGTTGGATCAAAAAGTGTGAACAGGGCTTCCCTGGTGGCGCAGTGGTTGAGAGTCCACCTGCCGATGCAGGGGACACGGGTTCGTGCCCCGGTCCGGGGAGATCCCACATGCCGCAGAGCGGCTGGGCCCGTGAGCCATGGCCGCTGAGCCTGCGCGTCCGGAGCCTGTGCTCCGCAGCGGGAGAAGCCCGCGTACCGAAAAAAAAAAAAAAGTGTGAACATTCTGCCTTTTAAAGGATACTGTCAAATTATTCCCACATTAGTTGTAGTGTTCCTTTCTGCTGCCTACAATCTAACCAGCGGTGGATGTTAGCACTCTCAATTTTTTGCCAATGTGATGGGCCAAAAAAAAAAAAAAAGTTTTATTTTTGGTCTAATTTGCATTTCCATGACTACTAATGAGGCTGAATTTCTTTTCATTTATTCATTTTTCTTCTGTTAATTGCCTGTTCATACTTCTACTGATTATTCCATTGGTTATTTGTCTTTTTCTAAATCAATGTGTATAAACTTTTTGTATGTTAGGAATATTGCCCTTTTAATAGAAAGATGGTGCAAATATTATCTCCTGCTCTGTTGTTTATCTTTTATCATTTTTCCCCACAGAATTGAAGTAGCTAAATCACATGCTATATGTATTATTTACTGGGATATAGTTTACATGTAACATTATATTAGTCTCAGGTATACAGCATAATGATTTGATATTTGTATATCGAATCATTTGTATTTGTATATAATATATAGTGAAATGATCACCACAATAAATCTATTTTTATTTAAATATCCATCACCATACATAGTTATAATTTTTTTTCTTTGTGATGAGAACTTTTAAGATCTATTATCTTAGTTCTGTCATTCTTTTTGGTGCTGTTGTCTATCAAAATTTTCACTACTTTTAAAGACACTTAATAATGATAAATTCAGCGCCTTAGATTTAAATTTAAATTGCATTTTTACATGAGGCTAATTATAAGAGAAGTAAATGCATTCCGATCAAGAGCTAGAGACCAAGGCAGAGTCTGACATGTATTGCAACATTTTCAGAAAGCACAGTAGGTAGACTGAGGAAAAGATGGTAAAGAGTCTATCATTACTCTTTAGTGCTTGAAAGGATAATATCATATTAAATAATTCATGCTTACTGCACACTTAATGCAACTTATTGAACAAGCTGTTCCATAGATGCCCAAGGCCAGAGAACAAAGTAATATCTTATTAATGTTTCCAGAGTTGAATTTGTTAATAATATAGTATTTTAATTCATCAGTGAGAATAGGATAAACATCCTAAAAGGATATACAGTGAAAAATTCACAAAAAATATGTCTGTATGAAGATAGGAATGTTTAGTATCTGTATGAAAAAATGACCTAAAGCCCTTATAATTATAATAAATACAACATTAAGATACTATTTTACCTATCAACAAGATAATGCTTAAACACGGAGTTGAAGATTTGAAAATCAGGTATTTCTGTAGGTGAAAATGTAAATTTCTACAACTTTTCTGGTGAGCATTAAAATACCTACATTCTTTGACCCAGAAATGTAAAATTTGGGAGTTTATCCTGAAGAAATAACTAGAGATGGGCACAAAAATACTATGTTCCAAATATTCCCTGCAGTCTTATTTACATTATCAAAAAATTAACTTAAATCTGCAACAGTAAGGAACTGACTAAATAATTTATAATGATCCTTATTAATGAATACTGCATCCATTAAATGTCATAGTTATTCATTTACTTATTCATTTTTTTCTTTTTTTTTTCTTTTTGCGGTACGCGGGCCTCTCACTGTTGTGGCCTCTCCCGTTGTGGAGCGCAGGCTCCTGATGCGCAGGCTCAGTGGCCATGGCTCACGGGCCCAGCCGCTCTGCGGCATGTGGGATCTTCACGGACCGGGGCACGAACCCGTGTCCCCTGCATTGGCAGGCGGACTCTCAACCACTGCGCCACCAGGGAAGCCCTACTTATTCATTTTTTCAATGGTTATTGAGCACCTACTATGTGCAAAGCAACAGACTGGGCAGCTGGGGTTACAAAAGCAAACACATGTTACTCCTGGTCATCATAACATTTATATT
>NW_020172625.1:3948942-4030781 GCF_003031525.2 Neophocaena asiaeorientalis asiaeorientalis
AGTGCTTGAAAGGATAATATCATATTAAATAATTCATGCTTACTGCACACTTAATGCAACTTATTGAACAAGCTGTTCCATAGATGCCCAAGGCCAGAGAACAAAGTAATATCTTATTAATGTTTCCAGAGTTGAATTTGTTAATAATATAGTATTTTAATTCATCAGTGAGAATAGGATAAACATCCTAAAAGGATATACAGTGAAAAATTCACAAAAAATATGTCTGTATGAAGATAGGAATGTTTAGTATCTGTATGAAAAAATGACCTAAAGCCCTTATAATTATAATAAATACAACATTAAGATACTATTTTACCTATCAACAAGATAATGCTTAAACACGGAGTTGAAGATTTGAAAATCAGGTATTTCTGTAGGTGAAAATGTAAATTTCTACAACTTTTCTGGTGAGCATTAAAATACCTACATTCTTTGACCCAGAAATGTAAAATTTGGGAGTTTATCCTGAAGAAATAACTAGAGATGGGCACAAAAATACTATGTTCCAAATATTCCCTGCAGTCTTATTTACATTATCAAAAAATTAACTTAAATCTGCAACAGTAAGGAACTGACTAAATAATTTATAATGATCCTTATTAATGAATACTGCATCCATTAAATGTCATAGTTATTCATTTACTTATTCATTTTTTTCTTTTTTTTTTCTTTTTGCGGTACGCGGGCCTCTCACTGTTGTGGCCTCTCCCGTTGTGGAGCGCAGGCTCCTGATGCGCAGGCTCAGTGGCCATGGCTCACGGGCCCAGCCGCTCTGCGGCATGTGGGATCTTCACGGACCGGGGCACGAACCCGTGTCCCCTGCATTGGCAGGCGGACTCTCAACCACTGCGCCACCAGGGAAGCCCTACTTATTCATTTTTTCAATGGTTATTGAGCACCTACTATGTGCAAAGCAACAGACTGGGCAGCTGGGGTTACAAAAGCAAACACATGTTACTCCTGGTCATCATAACATTTATATTTTAGAATTTTAAAAGAATACTCAGAATGTTGTTAAAAAAGAGAAGCTACAAAATGTTAGGTATAATATGATCACAGTATTACAAAAGAGAACACTCATAAGTGTATAGAACAAAGTTGGAAGGAATACGTTTTGTTCATAGTGATTATTTTGGGTCTTGAGGATTTTTTTCTTTGTGTTTCTACATTTTCCAAATATTTTACAATGAACATACATTATTTTATAAAGTAACTTACATTACTATGATGGTATAAATTAACTCTATGTTTGATAGTAAATTAACCTTAGGTGACATGGGTGTAGTTTTCTATGTGTGTGTAGCAGGTGTGTTCTTTTTCGTTTGGTTTTTAAAACCCTTGTATTGCCTTTGACATCAATCATTTAGTAAAATAAGTTCTTCCAAGCTTTCTCTAAAGGTCAGTTATTTGCTAGGTAGATTTAAATTTTGGAATGAGTCCAATTTGGAGGTCTGTATTAGTAAGTTTGGGCTGCCATAATAAAATACCATGGACTGGGTGGGTTAAACACCAGAAATTCATTTCTCACAGTTCTGAAGCCTGGAAGTCCAAGATCAGGGTGTCAGCATGGTTGGGTTCTGGTGAGAACCATCACCTGGGCTTATCAAAAGCCTCCTTCTCCCTGTGATCTCACATGGTGGAGAGAGATAGAAAGAAATAGAGAGATAGCACAAGCACTCTGGTGTCTTATAAGAGCACTAATTCCATCTTGAGGGCCCCACCCTCATGACTAAATCTATACCCAATTATTTTTCAAAGACCCCATTTCCAAATACCATCACATTGGGGGTTAGGCCTTTGACATATGCACTATGGGGGTACACAGTTCAGTTCATAGCAAGGTCTAAGCACAGACAGCGGAAGGTCAGAGATGAGGCTAGATGGAAAAGACTACAGCTCTTAAGTCTGAAAAGAGGAAGGTTGAGAGATTATAAAAATCTATGAAACGATGGCAGACAGATTTCTACTTAAGCTGAAAGGAAGCAGTACCAAAAGGAAAGTAAAGAGCTACCCCATCCAGTTGGTAATACATGTATGGACACAGTTCCCCCAAAAGTGGAATGGCTGAAAAATGATAATATCTTAGGAAGCTATGTAGGACAATTCCTAAATGGGGCTTTTCAGGAAAGGTAAGCATTTGGGAGGACTGTCCTTGACCTTTTCTGGTTGAAGTTGTGGAGGAAAAATAATGGTGCTGTCCCCCAAAACTGTCCTTTGAGGACATTGTCAGTAAAGGAATCTTAAACAAAAAAAATATAAAAAAATTAAATGCTGTAAGTAAAATAACAATTCCGGCCCAAATCATTATTATGATCCAGAGGAAGTATGTAAACCGTATATGAAGTCATACCTTTTGAGAACATTGTGTTTTCAAGATCGGTAGCAAACAGGCTGAGGAAGATGGATTCAGCTGAGAAAGACAAAGAATGGTTGAGCCAGTACCCGATGCCCCAACTAAAAGGATCCTGACCCCAAGGAAACTGGGGACCCAGATGCCCACCCAAGAAGAAGGGCCTTGGGCAATAGGTGGGTTTAGCTTTTGCCCCCTCACCGCCTACCCACAATGGCCTCTGCATTTGACAGTCTAGAAGGGATACAGGTGCACAGGGTCTGAGCCATTTATAGCTGTATTTGCTCAGACCGACTCTCATCCCTCATTTTTCCCAAATGAGAGATACTAAAAGAGGGCCTTCTTCAGCATGGCAAAGACGGGCTGAAGGAAAATATTACTGGGGTTGGTTAGGAGGGCGGTGAGTGGGGAGGCTCTAGACAATATATACTTCTCTGAGTTGATTAGGTTTTCATTTTATCAGTAAGTGAGACAATTAAATTATCTCAAAATTATTTGAGTTTTGTCATTGAAAGCTTTTTGCCTTTTCCTAATTCGTTGGTTTATATTCATCTAGTACGTCACCAGTTAAATTTGGACATTTATGAGAAAATTAAATATAAAAAGTCTGTGTCCTGAATTTGTAGGTTCTGGTAAATGTTTTTGCTTTTACACATGACCTGAGGTACAACTCTCAGAAGAGATCAATTACAGCCTCCAGCCACTTCTTATTGTTTATTAATTAACCATTAGAGTGAAATTGGACTAAACTAGGTGGCCAGTGGGCCAGAGTATCCTATTTGGCAATATCATGCAGATTTAAAGAAGAAGCATGTATTCTAATTCCAGGAATTCTGTATATACATACCAACCCCGCCACCCCTCCATACATACAGATGTGTCCACACAATTGCTACCATTAAGCCAGTAAGAATGAAGAATAACTGTAGTTTTGGTCATGGAAGAAGGTCCATAGTATACTGTTAAGTGAAAAAAGGAAGTCTCTAAAGAGTAGAAGTACCCCATTTTTGTAAAGTATGTGTGTAAATATACGTGCATACATTTAAAATGTGGAATATTCAACAATATGTTAACAGTTGTTATCTTTGTTTTATTAATTTTTGTTGTGTCTGACTTTTTATAATGACATGTATTTCTTTTCTTACCAGAAAAATAAACAAAAATAAGGAATAAAATACAGAGGTTTCAGTTGATGAGGAAAGTCCCTGTGTTCTGGGGACTTTGCACAGAGTGATAAGCTTTTTCTCCTTTGCTTTTTTAAACTTTCGATTGATGCCATGCTATTCCCTCCAGCGTTTAGCTCCCTCTGGGTCCCAACCTTTTTCCAGGTAATGATAAGATTATGAGAAGTTCAGCAGCAGGTCAGGAATTGCAGACATCATCTCAAACCCAAGGCCGATATCAAGAGGCATCTCATTCATTTACCAAATGAACAAAGGATGTGACTTTATCCATATTCGACAGAGCTGATCAGAGACTTATAGTTCTCGCCTTTGGAAGACCAGGTTGTTCTGGGCAGCTCCACAGCTCCCTTTGTCCCTGCTGCTCATTTGGCTGTGGTTCCTTATGCATCCCCCCGCACCCCACTCCTGGTTTTCCTGGTGACTGTGACTGGCGTGGACATAGGGATTGCTAGGGATTAGCAGCATGTAAGGTTTCCTCTTGCCCATCCTGTGAGTCTACTGATTTAGAATCACGGCAGCCATAGATTCACGGGGTTTTTCTGGGGGAGGAACCGGGCCCTTTTCTGTGCCACCCAGAGCCAGCCTTCAGGAAGGAAGACCCCTCATTGACTTGGAGTTAGAAGTAATCAAGTCAGTTGCCAACTGTTTTCTGTGCCTGGGTTTCTTTGGAGATACGATTCGATAAATTCAAGCAGCTTCTTCTTTCGCATCTTCACTTTTTGGTTAAGGATGAGGGACTAAGGAATGTGCCCTGCTTTAATGTGCGAGGAAGGGGACTCTCCAACTTTCATAGGCTTTGCCTATAACGTTTTTGAAACAAAATTCATTTCAAATCATTATTTTTGAAAACATTTGCCTGGGGTTTTTAGGAAAAGAGAGTTGGGTAGGATGGGTATGGAGAAATCCTAGTATAACTGTATTGCAAGGGCTTGTTGACTAAAGGTTAGCTGTGGGGCACCGGATGTGAAAGTTCCAGGCAGGAGCAGCCTTGTTCCTCAGAGGGTGGAGTTATGAAAAAATTGACGGAGGAGGCTGAGCTTACGGCAAGGCTGTTTCTGATCAGGTCTGTTTTCTGTGGGTGTGTTTGAAAGTGCTTTTGCCTGACAAGTACAGTTTGCTTTCACGGGCGGTTGAATCTGAATGCTTAGGTGTCTCTCTGCTTTTAAAAAGAGGTAAGAAGTAAACTTCATTAAGAAGTCTCATTTTAGTGAGGTATAGATTTACACTTTGAAAGCTTATTAAAATCGTGATCCGGAATACTGGCATATTCGATATGTTTTCTTTTATACATTGATTATAGTAAGATTCTATCCATCTATTCGGAAGTGTAGGGTATAGTATAAATTGAGTGTAGTATCTATTTCAACCCATTATCAAGATTCCATTTTGTGTTGGGCTTGTTCAGCACTGGGTGTAGGTAGTAACGACGAATCTTCTGTCTCCTGAGATTCCTTAAGGCTTGGTGTGCTTGTATCAATACCAGGGGATGGCTATTTCCTTGCCAGATCTATTCACTCCTGGCTAGGAGTTTACAAAGTCACATTTAGAGAATGTATACACTAGGTAATAATTATTTGTTGAACATCCTGGGCATGCTTTCACCTTTGCACCTGCTATTTCCTTGGCCTGAGATAACTGGAGGTCCCACTTCTTCACTTCGGGTCTTTATTCAAATGTCACCTTCTCAGTGAGCCTCATCCCAGGACACCCTCCTCTTCCATTCATCATAATCTAATTACTGGTTCTTTATACCTCCTTGCACTAAAATAAAAGTGCCATGGGGACTGGGATTTTTGTCTGTTTGGTTCAGTGCTGTATCCCCAGGACTTAGTGCAATGCCTGGCACAAACAGGGTTTTATTAGTTGAATGACAATGATTAATTGAATTGATAAAATTGTACATATGTCACTTTTATTTGAGCATAATTTGTCTCTTTGTGAATACTCTAAACTCCAATTTGAACTGTATCAAGAGACATAGATATTAAGATTGATATAACTAATTTCATGTTTTATTCCTCCAAGCAGGCAGGAGTCTATCTGGGCCTGGTTACTATGATATCTGACTTTTGCTACACTCTAATTATATCTTAGTGGGTTTTGGTAGGAATCAGGCACTTTGGAACATCTAAGATTTTTTTGAGGTTGAGCCTACTATTTTTAAGGCTGATAGTAGTCACCAAAGGTACCTTCTTGTTGTGAGGTCCCTTTTTTCTTGTCCAACATTTTCAGCCAGGCTGAAATTTCTGGTCATCTTTTTGGATTGTGGCATAATCTCTGGAAGGTCTCTTTAAAATGAAAGTACGTTACCTTGGTGGGTAACGCATTAACCCAAGGGTACTCATTGGCATGGACTCTCTATTGGAATTGCTAGTGGAGAAGCAGATAGATCCCTGATAGTATGGGCACCAGAATGGTACATTTTGATGGAGGTGGGTGCTGGGGAGAAGATAGTGTTGGAGCCTGAGGGCTGGGGCATTGACTGGAGATGGTAGACACAGTAAATGGAGCCAGAAGAAGTCATGACTCTTAGGGAACTGGATGTGTGGGAAGAAGGGGGAATCAGAAGACAAACAAGAAAGCATGAAGAGGAGCAGGTGGCACTAAAAGTAACCCTCCAAGATTTGTACTGGGATCTTCTACAGCCTGATCTGTAAGATGATACGTGCCTTTTTCTCTTTAAATGGAGAAGGATGAATAAATCATAATTTTAGAAGATTCCCAAATTGTGAAAATTGGTCCAACATGTTTGGGTTCACAATCCTATTTCGCTCCTTTCTTTTTCTAATTAATGATTGGCTTGGGCTCTGAAATGAATTGGCACACAAGTCTTCTTATTTCCCCCCATGTCTTCTTTCCTGCAAGTTGAGTGTTGAATGCAGAGCCGTGCCTAGGAGCTACTGAACCTAGACAAGAAAGCAGATAGGTCAGCTTTGGGGTCATTTTGATGCTATAATTTTCTGAAGCCTTGCTGTATTTAGAAGGCGTATTTAACATTCTCTTCCTCCCTCAATCTCCATGCCTGTTCATTCTGTGGATGCTGAAGTCATTATGGCATTGTGGAGTGGATGGTGAAGGGCAGAAAAGACAGGGCTCTTTGTACTGGATCATGGGTTCTGGGAACAATCCTGGTCCTATCACAGGCTCTATTGACCCATAAAATGTGTTATTAATCTTCTTACTGTCTGCCTTACAAGAGATATGGGAGGAGAAATGAGGTAATGTCTACTTAGACCTTCGAGCTTCTCGGAAGAACAGCAGTCTACAGTAATATGATTTCCTAATGCATTTGTTTGTGTTGTAATGGAGTGTAATTTCATTTAGCCAAATTTCTTTAGATACCTCTAAAATATCTAACGGTCTTGCACAGGGGAAGCAGTCTGGCTTTGAGAGTAAGAACTGAGCCTCGACGAATCCTCAAAAAGTACAAGTGAGCTAGCTATAAATTTATGAGCTCGAGGGAAGGAAGCTGGGAGAGGAAGGAATGGGAGCTACAGATGGTGATGGGAGGGCAGTGGTTGTAAGTATCTTCAGAGAGTTTATAACGTTTTAAAATCCTGTTGTTTGAGTGCAAGATGGCGCCGTGGGAATCCCTACCACGGGCTGTCTGAGGGAGCGCCGAGCTACTGCGTCCGCCGCCGGGTTCCAGGTAACTGGGCGAGTCTGGGCGGGAAATGCAGATGTGCCGCCAGCAACCCCGAGCCCTCAGCCTTTTCAGCGTCTTTCGAAGGTCCGAGACTGAGGAGTGCGAGGTCTCCGCAGCCCCAGGGGGAGGGGCGGCGCGAACCCAACTCGCCACGCTCCGGGCGCCACCTGTAACTTGGTTCTCTCCGCAGCCCCGCGTTGCTCCACGAGAAAGCAGAGGCCGAGCCCGGGCGGGTGCGATGGCCGCTGTGGTGGCCAAGCGGGAGGGGCCGCCGTTGATCAGTGAGGCCGCCGTGCGGGGCAACGCCGCCGTGCTGGATTACTGCCGGACCTCGGTGTCGGCGCTGTCAGGGGCCACGGCTGGCATCCTCGGCCTCACTGGCCTCTACGGCTTCATCTTCTACCTGCTCGCCTCCATCCTGCTCTCCCTGCTCTTAATTCTCAAGGCGGGAGGGAGGTGGAACAAATATTTTAAGTCGCGAAGACCTCTCTTTACAGGAGTCTCATCGGAGGCCTCTTCACCTATGTCCTGTTGTGGACGTTCCTCTAGGGCATGGTGCACGTCTACTGAAACGTGGGCAGGGATGACTTTAAAAAAAAAAACAAAAAACAGATTGGGAGGAGTGTTGCCAGAAATTAACACCAGGTAGACTTACCTAAGTTTTTAAATTGTTGGAGTCGCCGCTTGTCCTGTAACGTTATAAAAAAAAGGGCTTCTCTGGTGGTGCAGTGGTTGAGAGTCCGCCTGCCCATGCAGGGGACACGGGTTCGTGCCCCGGTCCGGGAATATAGATCAAGATGTCAATATATTTTAAAATATATACATTTATTTTAATTTAACAATATTGCATACTGGACGACTCATCCTCAATATTGATCCTGCCGTCATTCTCTACATCGATAGGGTCTTGACCGAGCCTCTCCGAGATTTACTTTATTATGTTCCTTGGGCCACAGCTTGGTTGTTGAATAACTAGTTTCTGAGTCTGATATGGCAGTTCCCTATACATACCAATACATTGTAAGAGGCCTAGTAAGTTACTAAATAATCCTTTACCTTTGTTCTGTAGAAAAAGGAATAACAAGTCTTTTTTATTGAAGTGGTCACGAACAGTAGATTTTTAATGTAGGTTTTTTGAGCAGTACTATAATTGAGGTGGCTTTCTAGTCAGTCCTAAAAAATGAAATTAAAACAGATGAAAAGTGGGGGAAGTATACATATGTATCATCTCTGACATACTATAAAGGTGTCAATTTAGGCTACACATCATTATTGGACAGTTTTGTTGTGAAATTTTCTGGAAGTGATTAGATCTTTAGCAATTCCAACTCAGTATTTTATAAGGAGGTCAGCCTTCTGTAAAGGAATTTTAAGGAAGTATTGAGTTAGCCAGGAAAGAAAATAGTATGTATTCTCTTACAGAGAGGTGACAATATACACCCTTTAATAGCAACTGATTTGTATTTTTAGAGAAATAATACTAATCAGAGTCCTCTCTCTGGAGGGAAGAAAAGTGTTACAACAACTTTTATTTGCTAACTGATAGAACGTAATGCCGAGAGAGCATATCCTGTCACCCAAAATGTGGCAGGAAAAAATAAATTCCTACCAAATTGTGTTGCACGCCAGGGACATATGAAAAAAGTCACTGTCTCTCAAAGTGAGAGGAACATCTTATATAAGGAAGTGATATGGAATACTATGGAACTGCTCTTTAGACCAAAATAATCTTTCACTAAAAAATTATGACTCAGAGATACAGTTCATATTAAGTTAAGTTGTGGATGATCTTAATAAAACCACATTTTTATTGGAGGAGGTCATTGAGAGGACATGACTGCCAGTTGACCCGAGAGCTAGACCCTGGCAGTTGGAGGCTCCTCACCCCCTCCCCTGACCTTGGAAGTACAATCTGCCCACTGATCACACAGTGGGAACCATTTTCAAGGACACAGCCTCGAGAGAGCAATGCGTTGTTGAGACCATACGTCACTGAAGCCAGTTAAGGCCTCTATATAAACTTTTGATTCTGGTGGGCAGGTGTGGAGATATACTTGTCTTGTGGCCGCCCAAGACAAGCCTTGTAAGTAAGTTCCCTTGCATATTGAACCTGCCATCTACCAATCTGGAGTGGCCTGCCTCTGTCTTCAATCTCCCTTTGCCTTCTGTATATGGGGGCCAGTTTCAGATTTCACCCAAGGAAGCTCCCAAGGTTTCGAACCAACAATTTTCTGTTCCTGACAGTTAACTAAAATTTGAATGAGCATTTCTGAATGTTAAACATGTTATGCAGTTTTATGTCCTTATATAAAACTTCATGATACATTTATGAATTTCTGCAATTGTCTGAACATAGCTAAGGCATACTTTAAAAAAGATTGAAAAATATCCACTTTATATTAATCTGTTGTTAAATTGTGATGTTTTATTTGGATTTGTTTCAGAATCGAAGCAAACGCTTGGAGAAGGTCCATGTGGTTATTGGACATAAATCGTGTGACCTGGATTCTCTCATTTCTGCCTTCACATATGCTTACTTTCTAGACAAGGTGAGGGAAAAGAAGATTATGCTTTTTATTTGAGTTATGATATAACTTTTAAAAACAAACATTTTCAGGAAAAACAAGGAAACTTAAATTTTCATGTTCTGGTTTATTGTTGCAGAGAATAATGTATTATAATCCATTAATCGATATTTATTGGTCACTTATTACATGTTAGGCATTGTTCTAGTCATTTTTACTGACTCTGCATAAAACATTATTTCAATAAGATCAATTTTTTTCAAATAAAAATTTAAAAATTTTATAATAGTTGATTACTTTTATGGAAATTCAGAGAGTTGACAAAAGTAAGGATCAGAATTTCTTGTTTTCCTTTACCATCTTTGTTGGATAATCTTGCCTTTGGGAGTAGAAAAATATGTGTAGAAAAATACGTGCAGAATAACCTGTGTGAACATTACATGAAGTACAGAGCATACTGGCTGGAATTTTCAGGAATAGAGGTATTACATGTCACATCTATATTCTGTGTTTGCCTTTTAGCCTGACTTTGCACAGCAAGGTCATTCTCAGTTGCAGTAATCTCCCTTGGGCCAGAGGTGGAAAAGACCTTCCTTGAAATAAACTGTCTTAAAATTTCCATTCCATAAATTCATCAGCCCATGTTAATGGCTCACCTTAAAGCCTAAAAAATTACATTATGAGTGTCTCAGTGCTATTCCCAATTTCACACAGTTTTTAATTTTCTGGAGTTAAATTTGTTTTATTCCAATTTTGTTTGGATCCTTAACTCTGAGAGTATGCATAGCTGATCTAGAACGATTTAAATTCACATGAAACCCAGTCTTCCAGAATGAGCTATAGGTGGCAAGAATGGCCTTGGGTCAGCAGCTGACAAAAATACCAGATAAAATCTTCCGATATCTACATATGGCTTTCTATCAAATTTATCTTAAAATGTGCCAAACTTTACAAGGGAGATTAATTGGTATGAGGAGAGAAATGTGCCTGTGTTAAGACATGCATATCGAATACTAATCTTATTAACTGAATTTTTTCTTATTTTTTTTATTGAAGTATAGTTAATTTACAATATTGTGTTAGTTTCGAGTGTACAGCAAAGCGATTCAGTTACTTTGCTGTACACTTGATTTTCAGATTCTTTTCCATCATAGGATATTACAAGATACTGAGTATAATTCCCTGTGCTATGCAGTAGGTCCTTGTTGTTTACCTATTTTATATATAGTAATGTGTATCTGTTAATCCCAAACTCCTAATTTATCTCCCCCCGCTGCCCGACTTAACTGGGTTTTTCGTTTTTTGTTTTTTAAACGTCTTTATTGGAGTATAATTGCTCCACAATGGTGCGTTAGCCTCTGCTGTACAACAAAGTGAATGTCACACAGATACATATGTCCCCATATCTCCCCCCCTCCTGTCTCCCTCCCTCCTCCCCATCCCACCCCTCCAGGCAGTCACAAAGCACCGAGCTGATCTCCCCGCGCCACGTGGCTGCCTCTCACCAGCTATCCACTTCACGCCCGGTAGTGTATACACGTCCATGCCACCCTCCCTCCTTGTCCCAGCCCACCCCGCCCTCCCCGTATCCCCAAGTCCACCCTCTAGTAGTCTTGCCCCTAGGTTCTTCATGACCATTATTATTATTATTATTTTTTTAGATTCCATGTATATGTGTTAGCATATGGTATTTGTTTTTCTCTTTCTGACTTACTTCACTCTGTATGACAGACTCTAGGTCCATCCACCTCACTACAAATAACTCAATTTCATTTCTTTTTATGGCTGAGTAATATTCCATTGTATATATGTACCACATCTTCTTTATCCATTCATCTGTTGATGGACACTTAGGTTGCTTCCATGTCCTGGCTATTGTAAATAGTGCTGCAGTGAACATTTCGGTACACATGTCTTTCTGAATTATGGTTTTCTCAGGGTATATGCCCAGTAGTAGGATTGCTGGGTCGTATGGTAGTTCTATTTTTAGTTTTTAAGGAACCTCCATACTGTTCTCCATAGTGTATCGATTTACATTCCCACCAACAGTGCAAGAGGGTTCCCTTTTCTCCACACCCTCTCCAGCATTTATTGTTTGTAGATTTTTTGATGATGGCCTTTCTGACCGGTGTGAGATGATATCTCATTGTAGTTTTGATTTGTATTTCTCTAATGATTAATGATTTAACTGGGTTTTTTGACTTCTAGAAAAAAGGCGTTGCTTGTCTTGAGAACACAGAGTTGACTGAACCAGACTGGTTTTTAGACTGACCATGGGATGGACTCTTAAGGAAATTATATAATAATAATGACACCACCACCAACAGCTACAGTGTCCTAAATGAATATAATAACATCCAACAAAAGGAGTGAGAAAACTAGTTGTAATAGTAAAATAGATAAAGAGACGTGTGGCCTCTTTTCTCCGTCTTCTAAGGCTCATTACTAAGCATGGGGACCAATATGGAATTAGTGATGGGTCACATACTGGGAATTTGTTAAATATCTGTGTCTTCCTCTTAATTTACTGGACCCTGCCCCCTATCACGGGTCTGCATCTCCATTTTAATTTTTCCTGAGAACCTGGCTACTCCCTCTCAGAGTATTAACACATAGGAGAAGGACAGAGTTTGCAGCTTCACATGTTTGACTGTTTAAATACTTTTCACTCTGGTAGGTAAGCCCCATTCTATGGATGGTGAAAACTGAGGTTCAGAAAGAAAGATAGCTTTCTCAAAGTCACACAGCAGAGACTGGGGCTAGAACCTAGTTTTTCTGACTCCAACTCCAGAATAGGTCCTGCCAGGATAGCCTCAGGCCACATGGCTCCTGACTCAAGTTTCAGTATCAGGAGTTAGATATAACTCTATCAATTAACAAGAAAAACAACTTGCGATGCATAAATTGCTAATAATTATTACACGATTGTGATTCTGTATTAGCCTGACAGGTAGAATAAAACCCACCTTGTTGGAATGGCTTTGTGCTTTGTATACCGTAGCAGTAGGTGATTCATTTATTCCACTCAACAAATATGTGTTACCTACTTTGTGTCAGACCATTTTATGCACTGAGAAACATAACTGAACAAAAAAGACAAAAATCCCTGCTGGGAAGGGGGAGATGGATGATAAAGATGTGAAAACTGTGTAATAAATACTAGGCTTGTGACAGAGCTGGTGATGACGAGAGAACAAAGGCCATTTACTTTATGCAAAAATTCGGTGTTCCCAAACCCCACATTCTCTCAGCGATATTTAGGGTTTATTGCCATAGACTCATAGTCATTTTTAAAAGCACCTTCATTTTAAAAATTCCTATGGAGAAATAAGTTTATTATTGTGAATCTGAAATTCTCTAATGTCTACCCATCTCCTGTTTCCCCCATCACTACAGTTTTTTTAAAGAGGTTTGTTAATATAAGATTTTAAAAAATAATACAAGAAATTAATAGAAATCACAATCTGCTAGTCTGTGGGCCAGGTTTTGGCTCATATGAGTTTTCACTAACCTACACAGTATTTTTTTTTTTTTTTTTTTTTGGCCTTGCCATGCAGCATGTGGGATCTTAGTTCCCCGACCAGGGATCAAACCCATGCCCCCTGCATTGGAAGTGTGGAGTCTTAACCACTGGACCACCAGGGAATTCCCCTCCTACACAGTATTTTTAATTAAAAAGTTAATTGTAACAATTAAACATCACAGATAATACCCCCAAATCAAGATTTCTAGCTTTTCTTGAGTAATTGAAAGATTTACCTATCCTGGACCTGAATTTTTTGCATGGAAACATTTGGCTGGAGCCAAGTGGCAGGCATCCAGTATAGATGGGTCATATAGGCCTTCTGTGTCACCCCAGTCTTGACCTATCCTGCTGTAATCATTCTAATTTTCTGCTGATTCCATAAAGACATGTGAATTTGTTTCCTATGAAGAAGAGAATGTGTATGTATATTTTTCAGTCGTGGAAGGGGTGCAAAGAGACATAAAATATTTCAAGAAAGGCACGAGAAGTTTCATGTGGAGTAACAAGAGGTTAAAAAAAATTAGGGGCCACTTACCCAAGGAAAATGCTCTGCTAATTGGGTTCAGGAAAAGCTGGTTATGAATGTCAAGTGGTTTAGCGAGGCTTGGTTCCCCTTCCAGTTATCCTCAGGTTTGAGAAAATGTAGTTGTATTCTTTCCTCCTGCTGCTGTCAGTGATTCAGTCAACTTTTTTTCCTGGTAGGTCAGCCCACCTGAGGTTCTCTGTTTGCCCGTGCTGAACATATCAAGAACTGAATTCAGCTACTTCACCGAGACAAGGTTTATTTTAGAAGAGCTAAATATCTCTGAATCATTCCACATATTCCGAGATGAAATTAATCTGCACCAGCTAAATAATGAAGGGAAGTTATCTCTAACACTTGTTGGCAGCAACATGCTGGCGAGGTAAGGCTTCACATGAGGCTCTGGAGGGAGGTTTGATCTTTTAACAAAGGTTCTTTTGTGCAAAGTGTTACCTTGTTCAGGATTTTTGTAGTTTAGGGAGATGTATTAAAGGCCAAGGACATTCACAGGAAAGGGAATGTGTTTTTTCTCTTACGTCAAAATTCAGGCTATGCCAGTTCTCTGTTTTTACTTTGGCATTTCAAATATGACATCTTTGAGTGGAAAGTTCTTGTAAAATAGACCAAAATTATAATTTTAAATCATTTCAAACACTTTCTTATAGCAACGCGACAGTCCTATGTATTGTTGCTGAAAATGTATAATGAAGATTGAAATTAAACACTAAGTAAAACTGAAAGATTCTTATCTCAGTAGTGAAATGGAAAATTATGTACATGGGCTATGAAAGCTCTTTGATCACTGGCTCATTTATTCATAGCATTATACTATAAAAGCAGGATGGATTTTTGATAGTTCATGTAATTTGAACTCCTTATTTTATGGACAAGAAACCTGAAACCCAGTGTTGCAAATGACTTGCCCAAAGTACCCCATGCAGTTAGTAGAAGAGTTTGGACGAGAACATGGGTCTTCTGCTTCCTTCAATAAGTCCTTAGGGGCTGCTAACTGGTACATGAATCTACAGGTGCATAAAGAGGAATGAGACAAATTCCCTGCTTTCAAGGACCTTACAGCCCATTGCAAAGAGTCCTATTCTGATAAGCTCTCTGTTGCTAATGAGTGAAGAGTCCCCAGTAGTTTGAGATGATAGTTTTTTTGCACACTTTGCCAATTTGCTGATCATTGATGACATTCACCAGTGGACGCTGATCTTAGTATACATGAAATAAAAACGTGTACAAGTATCTGATTTTTAATCTAACCTTCTTAAGGAAGCATGTTTAGGGATGAATACGCTGAATCAGTCATGCAGTTCATTCAGTTGTAAAGAGTTTGGAAAATAATCTGCCTGTGTGGGCTGCTTTATCACCATGTTATTTGAAACACACAAAATTCTTTTGAATAATATTTATCAATCACTTGTTGACAACTGGCTGAGAGTTATTCATAGGTTATTTGACTGACTTCAGTTATTAGCGTTCAGGATGATCGCATGCTTGACTAAATTTACATGTTGACTTTTTCAAACCAACTATAACACAAGTAGATGTGGACAAAAACAATGCAGGAAGCCAGAGGAGTGAACTATGAAACATGTGTTTCGGTCAAGATCTTAGGGAGAGTTTTGTAACCAATTAAAATGGAAACCGTGCTGGTTTTGAGACTGAAGTTGTGAAGTCTGGTTTTTGGATTGTTTATGAAATAGGATGTTTTTCAATATCAAATTGAGATCATTTTCTTCATTTGCCATTCTTTGGTTTTTGGCAGACAGAAAGAATACAGTTTTATCCACATCTTTCTTCCTGCCTTTGATAAAAGCCAGCTCTATCTCATGTAAAAAGAATGATGTGGAAATAAATAAGCCAGTAGTAATTTTTCCTCCAGCACCATAACTGGATGTGTGAACTTTGGAACTAGATAGAGTTTATATACAAGTAGCCTACTTACTAGCTATGTGACCTTGGTCACTTTTATTTTATCTGATTTTTTTATACAATTTTTAAAGGTTACACTCCATTTGCAGTTTTTACAAAATATTGGTTATATTCCCCATGTTGTTTTAGTCATGTTTCTTAACCTTTTCATGCCTTTTTCCCCCATTGTAAAATGGGGATTTTAATAGAACCCATTGAATAGGGTCATTTTATGGTATAAAATGTGAAAATACTCTGAAAGTATTTATTATAGTGTCTGACCTGCAGTGGAAGCTCAGTAAATATTAGGTATAACAATGATTATTACTGGTGTTATTATTATGTCCAACAGCAAAACGAGGTGTCAAGAGGTACTAAGGCGTGAAGGTCTTCTAAGACTCTTGGGGAGGTGATTAGTTGAAATGAAATGTGATAACGCATAGAATAAGTCATGTGAACTTACATATGTATTTGGCTATTAAGAGGAGGTCATTTGTGTGGAAGCAGAGGTTAAATAATTCCAAAAAGTAAGAAAACGTGCCATATCTCTTCCTCTTCCTCTCCTCCATTTGCTTTACAGTGAGGACAAAACTTTAGAATCAGCAGTCGTCAAGGTCATTAATCCAGTTGAGCAGGACGATGCCGGGTTTGAGTACCGAGAGTCTTCCTCCTCTCTGGTGGTGAAAGAGATTCTCCAGGAGGCTCCCGAGCTCATCACCGAGCAGCTGGCTCATCTGCTCAGAGGTGAGAGATGACTCTTTCTATTAAATACTGGAAGGCTTAATGGAGTGTCTCTTGACTCGCTCATGCAGAAAGAGTGCGATCCATTCTTGGGTTAACAATCCCTTTCAAGACCACAGGAAGCTTCATCAGAGAGGCAGGGTGTAAAGAGTTTGTTAAAGAGTAGCATTATATTGAATATTAAAAATGTGCATTTAGAAACAGGCATGAAGGATCTTTGCTCTTGCACCAGATCAGCATATTAAATGGACCTGCTGCACTTCTGCTGGGGAGCGGGAATAGCTCCTCTGGCCATCTAACAGCTTCCAGAGGTGATTCTTGCTCCAGAACAGAGTGGATATGGGCCAGAATTCCACACCCCTACATGGAAATATCTGCTGGTACTTATACGTGCCTCGTTTATATAATACTGCTTGGATGGCAAAGTTACGCACCTTCGTTTTGGTGATATTGTGCAGGGCTTTTATGGTAAGATTGCCACCTCCTTCTCCCCCCATCATGTGGTGTTTTTCACCTTCACCAGCCTGCTTTAAGCACACCATCGTCAATTGTCCTCATCTCTCTTTCGTCTTCCTCAGTGGAGCCCATCTCTTCTAAAAAGTGGTTTCCAAGCTGGAAATTGTCAGTTGACTTTGGTGCCACAAAATTAACCACAAAAATTCCATATTATCTTGTGTAGGGCAGTTTGGGGTTTTGTATAAAGCTTTTTTTCTCCTTCCAGCAATCCGTCTTGAACATGGTAGACGAAGACTTTTCTCAGAAGTATTTGACATAGGAAAGTGAAAAGCAGTGATTAACAGGCTGAAAGAATTAAAAAAGGAAAGAGAAGCCCAAGAATACGTGACAACTCTTTTAAGGCCTTTTTCCTTTGCTTCCTCTACTACTAGCAGAATTTGGAGAGAAAAAGGTCCTAGACTTTTATAGTTCTGACAAATGTCTTAGAACCAGCGGCCCCAGTCAACCTGTTTTAAATACTTTTCTGGCTCTGGACATCTGTAAAACTGCTCTCTGGGAAACTGTGCCTTCAAGTAAACTAAGTCAGCGCAATCATTTATTTATGACAGAGCAGAAGGGAAATAAAGGCGATCGGGGATCTCGGCCAAGAAGGAAGTTGTTTGGCAGTGCAAATACGTGGTGCAGGCAAACACTAGAGAATATGCTGTTTAAACATTTTGCAAACTAAGAAGTTTGGTTTATTGTTCAAAAAAAATACAAGTGTTGTTTAGTAGGAAAGAAATGTAGTCAAGGAATAGTTCATCATGATTTTCTGTAAGTAATAAAATAATATCAAACTGCAGTACATTGGAACAAAGATATGATTTTGTTGTTGACGATGATGATGATGATAACAATGATGATATTCAGATTTAGGGAATCAGAAGGGATGCAGACCCTCTTGTTAGTTACCTTAGTTTTAGTTTTCAAAGCTACCAAGAATTAGAACTATGGTAAAGTACCTTGGTTTTTCTTATCATCAGATATTTTTCATAACTTTGGGCTTGAGATGGCACTGGAAAGCTGGCAGGATAGGGACATCACTTCCTTGTTGCTTGGAAATTGGAATTTGAACGGATGCAGTGCCTCTACCTGTGAAGACTGCCAATACAGACGCTGTCATGAGGAAGCCAGAGTCACTGAAGCCTGGGAGGTAGTAGACATGGGTGTCTTATTATAGTGGAAAGAGGGCTCTGGGGACCTGTGACCAAAGTGGGTGCATGTGCATATGCATGTATACATTACGTGGAAGGGAGGTGACCATCACTGAACAGTTTGGCCAAAAGGGAACGGAAGGATTATGATCCAAGGAGTTTGACTTTAAAAAGGTAACTGAAATGTTCAGAGTGAGAAGGGCAATGGGCCAATTTTTAAAACCTCTTAAACCTTTAATAAATATAAGAAAGGAACCAAGTCGAATTTTGCTATGTTCACTAAGCTCAAACTTAGATTTTAGGGCTTCCCTGGTGGCGCGGTGGTTGAGAGTCCGCCTGCGGATGCAGGAGACACAGGTTCATGCCCCGGTCCGGGAAGATCCCACATGCCGTGGAGCAGCTGGGCCCGTGAGCCATGGCCGCTGAGCCTGCGCGTCTGGAGCCTGTGCTCCGCAACGGGAGAGGCCACAACAGTGAGAGGCCCGTGTACCGCAAAACAAAAACAAAAACAAAAACAAACTTAGATTTTATAGTTTTCCAATCATGTATTAACACCAAACCTACAGGGAAGTTTTAAAGGGAACTTTTTTTATGTGCCTATAAATAATTTTAGGATTCATTATTTTCATAACATAATTCTTTCTAAAGAGTTTTCTCTGGAAATTGCTATGTTATTTTGTATTTTGGGGTGCTCAGAATGATCATTAATTTGACACACATGTCTAGAACATGTATTATGCATTCTTCTAGGTCTTGAAGGGATGCAAATTTCTACACACACCTTTGCCATAAAGAATTTTGAAAAATGTCTGTTTCCAGATGTCACGAGGGTTAAATAGTTGCAGTCAAGAATTGAAAGAATCTTTAAAAACAGCATAATTGGACCTCTATGGAAGATATATTATTATAAACTTTGTGCCAAAAAAATCTGAATATACTCCAAACTAAGTACTTAATCAATTTGATTGTTCTTTGCCTTTCATTCTCATGATCATATCCTAAACTCCACCATGCTGAGGCACACTGGTGTGCTGTAAGTGGATTTCAAGTGGGCCAAGATATTGATCCCCTCAGTCCTTGGAGAGGACCCTAAGTATGCCTCCCAGCCTGGTAGGCTGAAAAAAAAATCTAATTTTCTGTGTGTTCCTTAATGTGCAAAAGATTGAGCCTACTGTTCCACTGTTCTTATCTTCGGTGCCTGGAACAGTGCCTGTCATATAATAGACCCTCAATAAATCCTGTCATAAAATGAATTTTGCAAGATTGTTTATATAGTTTCTGTTTTTATGACTATATTGATTTAATTGGTACTATGATATTGTAATTTCCATTTCATTCCAGCCCACCCCTACAATATTCTTAATGTCCAGAATTTGAACATTGTTTCTTCCAATAATAACCCCCCACTTTTTTAGCTTTTAGAAATCCTTGTTTTCGGATTTTGCAAACATTTGTTTTTATTTTCATCTTTTGGTTGTCCACTTTATATATATAAGTTTAACCCTTTCATGGAGTAGAATACATGCACAGAAAAGAATACAAAACATAAATATAAAAATACAAATATACAGTTCAGTGAAATATCACAAAAGGGACACCCTTTTAACAATTAACCAGGTTAAGAAGTAGAACAAGATGACCGCTTTGTGCGCCTCCCCATCACCACTCACTCCCTCTCTAACTAAGTAAGGGTAACCAATATTCTGATTTTTATGGCACACACTTTCCTGCTTTTCTTTAAATTTTACCACCCCTATGTGTCCCCCATAACACTAGAGATTGGTTTTTGTCTGTTTTGTGTATTATGTAGGTGGAATCATATAGTATACACTCTCATTGTTATTAGATCTCTATATTTATATTAAATGTAGTATCTATTTGCATAGGTCAGTTATCTATCATCTATTATTTATTTTATTTTTTGTGTCCTTTCTTCTTCCATAGAATATTTGAAGTGGTTTACAAAAATGCATGTAAATATAACAAAACAGAAAAAAGGGTCAGAGTCAGGAAACATACAAATAAATAAATTTGGAGGAGTAAAAGTGGTGTTCTGTTTGAAAGTTTGAATAATAGCTTCCTGGAGTCAATGAAAAAATAGAAATATAATCAATTGTAAAATTCATATTATTACTAAAACAAACACATAATACCAGTTCCTTATTAAAAGAATATCTAACTCTAAAGGTTTTTTCCTTATGCCAGTCTTCTTGAAAAGGCACCTAATAGTCATAGGCATCCTCCAACTTTTACATACGTAATAGCATTTTATACAGGAACTGGGCAGAGTGCATCACACACTTTCTGCTCCTCAGTCAGCGTATGGGGATGGTTTTAATCAGCTTCATCTTGTCTAGTAAACGTATTTCCTGTTCCAAATCTCTTTTTTATACATGCTGATGTTTTTCTCTAAATACAGGATAGTAATACTTAAAATCAGTCATATTGGAATCTTTTGTAGTCTTATACTCACTGCTGTAGCTGTATATCAAAATGTTTGCATTATGCGATAATATTATATTCACATATGGAGATAGAACCTGATTATTATGGATGCTGTTAAAAGATCATTTGTATACTGATTAGAAGTAGGTATCAAGTTGCCAGTGTAGAAATAACCTGCTGTGTTTATCTAATAATCTCCCCTGTCATGCTATCATATGGACCTTGGCAGGAGAGTTATGGATAAATGTCAACAAGTGACCCAGCCATGGCTAATATGTGTTCAGGCTCTGTTGACATAATTTGTGTTTTCTTGAATTAATACTTCTTACAATAGCTAGGTCTTGCTGTTGTCTTTCAGTAGGACATACCTCAAACTTAGAGATTTCAGGGTACAGATCATTAGCATTGCTTTCATCCGAAAAGACATAGATTTACTTATGGAGATTACTTTCTAATTATTTGTGTAAGAAATTATTTGTCTAAGAAAAGAATGTGCTCATTCAGATGAGATCATAAGTAACCCTGATTTTTGGAAATGTGTCTTTCCGTCCCCTTCCCATCTCTGTTTTTGCTGTCGTGGTTCCTGTTTCTTTGCATTTTTTCTTTTCTTCTGACTTTTCTTTTCATCTCCTCCTCCTCTTTCTACTTTCTCCCTCCTACTACCTGCTTCTAAGATTTTCCTGTTATCATTTTCAAACAAGCTGCAACCTGTTCTATCTAAAAGTCACATTATACAGTCATGGTGGCCTAAACTTGGTGTTTGGTTATGCCCGGGGTTTGTACCAAAAGCAAACAATTATAGACCTGCCAGACTCCTCAACCTGTATTCTTTTATTTCCTGCAGAAATGTTTACTAGAGGGGTAATTGCCAAATTTAAAATTGCTGAACCATCGCATTGGGGGTTTGTATGCCCACATATGTGTGTGTGTGCTTCCCAGAACCAGCTGGCAATGATGAGACTGCAGCCACTGATTACCAGGCAGGTTTCCATCAAAACCACACTTCACCGGGCCTTTCATGTTAATGTGTATAAAGCCTTGACAGAGCCACAACTTGAATAGTGAAACAGATAACAGCTTGTTCTTAGCTTAGGACGTGGAAAAACTATGCCCTAGGTTTTAAAGAAACAACTCTCTCCTTCTGATGGTCACTGCGTTTGAACTTTAATAAAGAGTTGTTGCTTGCTATTTTCGTAGCCTAGATTAACAGCTTCAAAAAGATCCTTTTAAGGAGGTAAAATAGGAAAGGAACAGAGCCAGTTTTTTTCCTTTTTTTTTTTTTCTCTCTTGCCCAAAGAGTGAATCATCCATCTCCCAAAATGGTTACAAAGTCCATAAGGAATTAAGCGGCTGTTTTGCTTAGGAAGAGGGATGGCCTGTGTTGGGGGAAGGGGAAAGAAATTATTTTTTCTGCAAGATATAAAACCAGAACATTTCCTCAACCTTAGAGTGTTAATTATTTCTTTTGCCATATAAAGATAAATTTTATTCTTAAATTCAGACATTTTAAATTTATAAGATTACTAAGCGGGGCTTCCCTGGTGGCACAGTGGTTGAGAATCTGCCTGCTAATGCAGGGGACACGGGTTCAAGCCCTGGTCTGGGAAGATCCCACATGCCACGGAGCAACTAGGCCCGTGAGCCACAGCTACTGAGCCTGCGCGTCTGGAGCCTGTGCTCCGCAACAAGAGAGGCCGTGATAGTGAAGAGGCCCGCGCACCGCGATGAAGAGTGCCTCCCGCTCGCCGCAACTAGACAAAACCCTCGCACAGAAACGAAGACCCAACGCAGTCAAAAATAAATTTAAAAAATTAAAAAAAAAAAGATTACTATTAAAAAAAGATTACTAAGCATTTGAATAATATGCTCCCTTTTTATCACTGTTCAGGCAGAAATATAAGCTAAGTTGTATTTTCTATTTTTTTCTCCTTCCTTCTCCCTTCCCCCTCCCTCTCTATTATTCATCCTTTAATTTTTTTTGTTTCAGTATGAAAAAGAAAATGATCCCAGGTGAAACAGGAAAGAGGTTTACAATCCCTTCTTTTCTGCTAAGAATTTATCATGCAGAATATGCCTTGACTGTGGTGAATGTTTTCCCCAAACAACTTCTGACTTCATTAGATCATGTTTGATATTAATGCCCTGCAGTTGCTTTTGGCAAGAGGTCCTTCACTTCTCCATTCTTTTGAACAAAGAATATGTGGTTGATTTTTTTTTCTAATGGAATGAAATGTTTGTTACTTTTTTTTTTTTTTCGGTACGCGGGCCTCTCACCGTTGTGGCCTCTCCCGTTGCGGAGCACAGGCTCCAGACGCGCAGGCTCAGCGGCCGTGGCTCACGGGCCCAGCCGCTCCACGGCATGTGGGATCTTCCCGGACCGGCGCACGAACCCATGTCCCCGGCATCGGCAGGTGGACTCTCAACCACTGCACCACCAGGGAAGCCCCTGTTACTGTTTTATTATAATTGCTTTCTCTGTTGCTTGTCGTTAATCCCCCATGGCCTGTGAATAGCTGGGACGCATTTGGGTACATGTATATGGATTTAAGTATTTTTTAGTTCTGCTGAATTTGCTGGATGTTAAGTCAACTCTTATGCCAAAAATAGGTTTGATTTTGCGAAGAGGTGCCTTTGGCTGCTCCACATCCTGATACTGATATTTAACTAAGTATGTCGCTAAATGGGTCTCTAAAGTGAAGTAGAAAAATTTGCTATAGATGAGTCTCTTGGATAAAGGTGGGCCATAGCCTTTCTTCTGCAGTAAAAACAACTCAGAGTATGGTGGCCATTTTTTGAGTTATTGTTTTCCTACTTACATCAGAACATCTTCTCCTTTTTAATTGTCCAGGTAAACCTAATTATAATGTCAGAAGTTTCTTTTCATTGAATTATTGTGTAGGATTCTGTTTAGTGCAATATCTGTTATATTAATTTCTGAATACTGCCTTTTTATGTATTTTAAAATTAAGATCCCCAAATTGAAGAAATTGGATTCTTGATTTGACTGTAAGCCAGGCACATTTTTGTGAAATTTATCCCTAAATATTTACATTTTGAGGCTAATACAGTTTTTTAATTTAAATTTGAATTTCTAATTGTTCATGATTGTTTATAGAAATACAAGTGTTGTATTATTGACCTTATGTCCATCAACCTTGAAAAATTTATTTACTATTTTAAGTTTATTTGTATTACTATTTGTATTACTAGTTAATTAATTCATTTGTATTAATGAATAATTCATTTGTATTTTCATTTGTAAGTTCATACACATACTGTCTATGAAGAAGTCAGTTTTTATTTCTTCCTTTTCTTTCTTTATACTTTTGCTTCTTTTACCCGTGTTATTTCTCTGGGCTAGGATTCACACTGAAGTGTGAAATAGAAATAGAAATAGCAGGCATCTTTGTCTCATTCCTGATTCGAGGTGGAAGTCTTTCAATATTTCACAGTTAAATATAATGTTTGCTTTCCTTATTTGGTTTTTACAAATGCCCTTCATCAAATTAAGGAAATTGTCTTCTATTTCCACTTGGCTGAGATTTTATATGATTAAATCTTGGATTTTATCAAGTAGTTTCATTACTTGACATCTACTGAAGTGGTCATTTGATTTTTCTCTTCTATTAGTGTGGTGAATTATATTAATTAACTTTGGAATGTTAATTTGTCCTTTAATTCCTAGGAAATCCCTATTTGGTGACAATACAATATCCTATTATATATTGCTAATTTGATTTGGGACTAGCTTTAAAAAACTTTTTTGCAACTACATTTATGAGAGAGACCTGCCTCTACTTCTTTCTTGTAATGTTTCTGTTGAGTGTTGGTATGAAGATTATGCTGGATTCAGAAAATAAGTTGGGAAGTGTTTTCTCTTTCTAATCTTTGGAAGAATTTGTGTAAAATTAGTATTTTTTAAATGTGTGGAACTATGGCTATTAAACTATGGATTCATTTTAAAATAAATACAAAACCATCCAGATTTTAAATTTCTTTTCCTGCCGGTTTTGGCAAGTTGAGTTTTTCCAGAAATGTCCATTTCCTCTAAAATTTAAAATCTATTAACGTTGTACTTCTCTTTTAATGTCGTTAGAATCTGTAGCATGTCACGTTTCATTCCTAATACTGGAAAATTATACCTTCTATCATTCTTCTCTCTCTTTTTTTCTTGAACAGTTTTTAAAAAACTGTTAGTCTTTTCGAAGTGTCAATTTGTTGTTTTATTTTCTGTATACGTGTTTCTTTCCTGTGTCTTTAAGTTTTGCTCTTACCTTTATTATATCCTTCCTTATACATTTTTTATTTGAATTTGTTAGTTTTTTTTTAACATCTTATGCTTTTGAGGATATAAAACTTCCTCAGAGCATAGCTTTAGTTGCATCTTACAAATCTAAATGTCATATTTTCATTATCATTCAATTAAAATATATTGTAATTTATGTTGTAATTTCTTCTTTTACCATGAGTTATTTAGAAGTGCATTGTTTATTTTTCAAACATTTGGAAAATTTCTAGTTTTGTTTTATTACTGATTTTTCTACTATTTTCATGATGGCCACAGAATATAACTATGTGATTGTAATCCTTTGACATTTGTTAAGGCTTGATTTTTTTGTCTCAACAGGTAGTTAATTTTGGTTAATGTCTCATTTGTATTAGAAAAGAAAGTATAGTCTGCCATTGTTGATAACAATGTTCAATTTGTGTTAATTAGGTCAACTTTGTTACTCATGTTGCTCAAATATTCTACATATTTACAGATTTTTTTTCCTGCTGGTTCTTAGAGTTGCTGAGAGATGTGTGTGCACAATTTCCCACTGAGACTGTGTTTTTATCTCATTCTTCATCCAATTTTGCCAGTTTTTTGTTTTACATATTTAGAAGCTATTAGGTAATGTTATTAGCTCATATAAATTTAAGATTGTTGTATCTACCTGATGGTTGAATGTTTAATAATAAATACATATTTGTCTTAATTTCAAGTAATTCTTCTTGTCAGAGTCTACTTTATCTAATAATAGTATATTATATCAATGTTACATCTTTTTCTATTCTTTTACTTTGTTTTTCAATATCATTATATCTAAGGTGTGCTCTTGTAAACAGTATATTGCTATTGTAGTTTTTAAAATTCAGGTTCATAATTTTTGTCTTTTAATGGAAGTACTTTGTTTACTTGTTTGTTGTTGGTAAAAAACACATAACGTTAGATTTACCATCTTAAACCTTTTTAAGTGTACGGTTCAGTAGTGTTAAGTATATTCACATTATTGTGTGACAGATCTCTAGAACTTTTTTGTCTTGCAGCACTGAAACTCTATACCCACTGAACACGAATTGTCTCTTTACATTAATATAATTGCTCTAACATTTGTGTTTAATTTGTCATTTTGCTATTTGTTTTCTATTTATCTCACATTTTCCCCTTCTCCTCTCATTTCTTTACTGCTATTACACTAAATAAGGACTTTTACTATTACATTTCCTTCCATTAGCTTACTAGTTATGAATTCTTTTTTAGAAAATTATTTTAGCATTATAATAAAGATTACAAAATACCATTAAAATCTCTTGTAAATCGATATTTTTGCCACTTGTCTGATCATCCAAGAACCTTAGAGCAATTTATCTCTACTTAGTTCATTCTGCAATTTGTTACTATTGAAATGTATTTTATTTTATTTTTTACTAAGATTTTCTTTATTTTTTGAAATGTATTTTAATTACACATATATTTTAAACTCCATATTATAAATGTTTTATACAGTGAATATTGATTTATTCTTACCCACATATTTACATTCTCCAGTGTTCTTTCCTTCCTGCATTTCTTTGCTTCCATCTATAATAATTTCCCTCTGCCTTTACTGTTTTGTTAGTGTGGGTTCTTCTTGTGACAAATTCTTCCAGTTTATATTTCTGAAAATGTCTTTATTTCACCTTCATTTTTTTCTTATATTTCAGTATAGAATTCAACATCAGCAATTATTTTATATCAGCACTTTGAAGCTGTAATTCCAATGTCTTCTGATTTTCATCATTTTAGATGAAATTAGCTCTCAGTTTTATTGTGGTTCCTTTGACAGTAATATATTTCTTTTTCTCTGATTTAAAACTTTTTCCCTCTGTAATTTTTAGCTGTTTCACTGTCATGTGCCTAGAGGTGTTTTTCTTTGTATTTATTCTTATTTGGGTTCATAATTTATCTTGAGTATTAGAGTAGTATCTTTCATTAATTTTGAAAAATGATTGACCACTGTTTTTCAAATATTGTCTCAGCCCATTTTTCTCTCTCCTTTCCAAGGGGAATTCCTATTACATATATCTTAGACGTTTTTTCTATGTCACCTATGTTTCTTATGCTCATCTCTATATTTTTATCCATTTTTCTCTCCATGCGTCAGTGAGGATATTTTCTTCTAAGATATTTTTCAATTTGCTAACGTTTTCCTTGCTATAATCTGTTGTTTACAGATATTTTTGTTCAGTTATTAAATTTATAGCCTTAAAATTTCTTTTGAACATTTTATTTATATATTCGAATTCTCTTCTATAATTCTCCAGCTAATTTTTTTATTCCCCTGATTCTGTTTCCATTCTTTTCTCAAGAGTTTTTTCCTCTGGAGTTTCCATTCATTTGTTTATATTTCCTTTATGCTTGGTAATTTTTTACTGAATGCTGAATATGTATATGCAAAATGTAGAGATGATGCTATAGATGATGAAATTCCTTTGCTATAGAGAGGATTTACTTTTGCACCTCAAAGGCAGTTAGAAGACTGTCAGATAAACTTAATGTATTCTGTGTTTGAGCTGATTCAAATCAGGATTTCAGGCTTCATGAAGACTGGTCTATTTTTGCTTCACCCTTTTCTTACAGGCAGGACTCAGCAAACTTTTTCTGTGTCAGATTAGATAGTAAATATTTTAGACTTTGCAGGTCTGTGGTCTCTGCTGCAACTATGCAACCCTGTCATTACAAAAAAAAATCCATGAAAAATATGTAAATTAATGGGTGTGGTTGTGTTCCAATAAAACTTTATTTATAAAAACAGGCAGTAGGTCATATTTGCCCTGCAGACTGTATTTTTCCAATCTTTTTTTTTTCATCTTTATTGGAGTATAATTGCTTTACAATGGTGTGTTAGTTTCTGCTTTATAACAAAGTGAATCAGTTATACATATAAATATGTTTCCATATCTCTTCCCTCTTGAGTCTCCCTCCCTCCCACTCTCCCTATGCCACCCCTCCAGGCAGTCACAAAGCACCGAGCTGGTCTCCCTGTGCTATGCGGCTGCTTCCCACTAGCTATCTACCTTACATTTACAATCTTTATGCCAGGATGTGGGGACATTCTCTCCAGGGATCTCGTCTCAAATCTTGGGATATTTAAGATTCTTCTGTGGAGAGCTCTAAGCTCCAATTTTTGTCTCCCTCCTCCTGTGAAACTGCTGTTAGATCTGCTAATCTTCTCATGTGATTGGCTACAATATGAATTAGCAAACACTCAGAGGGGAAAAGCAACATCAAATGCTGGGTTTACCTCTTTGCACTTACTTTCTCTCCAGGATTGTAGCTTCTAAGATAGTCACCTGGGTAACTCTCTGATGCCTTCACAGATTTTTCCCAAAAAATTTATGTAGATTTTCTCCTTGTTCTTGGAACAAGTAATCTGGCAAGCGTATGAAGATCTTTTTTGAAATTTAGATTCACCATTGCCTTAACAAAGAGAGTAAAAATCATCCTTATATTTCAGGTTTTATGTCAGAAATTGTCAGACCAAAGGGTATATTCAGAATCCAGTTGGCTACTCCCCGCCCCATCTTTAAATGATAATTTGCCTTGAATCTGTTCGATTCCCTTCATACTGACTGCTCCTTCTTTAGTTCTCATCTAAAACAGCCTTCTGATTCTCCCAGTGTGCCTTGTCTAATTCATTTCCTCATGGTAGCCAGAGTAAGTCTTATAAAACATAAATTTGAGCATGTTACCTCTCCCTGCTTAAAATTCTAGTGACTCTCCATTTCCCTTAGAATATGAAAGACAAATTTTAAGATAGCTTGAAAGGCCCTTCAGGACCTGAGCCCTGTTTACTTCTCCAACCTGATATTTCAAAAATTTTTCTTTAAGACTGTACTCTCTAGTTCTAATTAATTTCTTTCCATTTCTTAAACTGGCCAAATCCTCTCCCACCTCAGTGCCTTTGCATATGATCTACCTGGGTCATGAGGTCCCTTTTACCTTGCCCTCGCCTTAAGTTCCTAGTTATCATTCAAATCTCAGCTTAGCTTATTAACTCATTCTCTAGGAAACCTTTTCTGACTCCTGAATTCTTGCCTAGATTCAGAGTACTGTGTATTTCCACAGCAATATTTCTTATCCCCCCTATATTGAAAATTTATGTGTTTACTTCTTTGTATCTCCTTAACTACTATAAGCTTCAAGGGGCAAGGCTAGCTCTAGTCCAGTTATGAATCATTAGCATCTAGCACAGTGCCTGGCTTATAATAGGTGTTCAGTAGTTCTTTGCTAAAGGAATGAATGAATGAATGAGATGCTTTAAATGTGTTTGGCAGTATTTATTTTTCGTTATGATGTTTATGTTTATTGATTTTTAGTATATAATCTTATAAGCTGGAAAAGCAGTATTATTTCTGTTTTTAAAATAGGCAAATAGGAACAGAGCAGCCAGATGTCTTGCTTGGGATTTTTCAGGATTTTTAATGGTGAACGTGTATCTATTCTCTAGGTTCTATAGATCTCCAGGTAGATGGCAAGATTATGTACCATAGTTTTCCCTCACTCATTACTTCATTGCTCCTTTTACATTCTTACCACTTTCTTTATTTTCCTTCCCCCTATATTATCATTTAGGCCACACTGAAAACTAGAGAGATGGCGACACCCTGATTAATCAATAAGTTTGGGGATTTTTAGAGAGTTTAATCCTTCATCATTAAGCGAAACTTCCATTTCCCCCATGACTCTGTGTTAGTCTGGCCTCAGGATGCAGGGGGAGATGTGACAGGTGGTAACTCCTCCCTTTCAAGGTGAGATTATGCATAGAAATTCCAGGAGTTTGTGAGAGGTCAGTCATTCGTATTATCAAATCACTTTGTAATTGAAACCCGTGATTTAGAGCCAGTTTATGAATCCTTATAATTAGACATTAGTAAATAACTTCAAAACTGTGTGTGGTACCTGGAAGATTGGGAGTGGATTTGAGGTTCACTACCTTATCAGATTCCTTTGGTGCTGACATTGAGGCTATGAAATCATTTAATTTTTTTTTTAACATCTTTATTGGAGTATAATTGCTTTACAATGGTGTGTTAGTTTCTGCTTTATAACAAAGTGAATCAGCTATACATATATCCCCATATCTCCTCCCTCTTGCGTCTCCCTCCCACCCTCCCTATCCCACCCCTCTAGGTGGTCACAAAGCACTGAGCTGATCTCCCTTCATTTAATTTTTAAAAGGAGGAAGTTCTTATGTGAAATCAGAAACATGATGAGTGGAAACAATCTTCTCTGTGATTTCTTAAAGAGATTATTAAAGGGAAATATTAAATCATATTTAATATCCTTAAATAGTTTATCATTAACTTCCATTCTGAAATCACTTAAAACCAATGTTTATCACTTTTATGTATTTGTGTGGGGTGGGGGAAAGAGACAGATTTTGTTCCTTTATGTATAACTCTGCCATAAAGTGTGCCATAGTCAGTTCAGTTGTTGGGATTAATATTCAGAGAACAATGAGGCAGGACAGACAGTATCTCAGGCGTTTTCTAAACACTGTCTCTTGAATGTTACACAATGAGGCCCCAGGCAAGAATCTGGAATCTGGAAGTAGAAGCAGAGATTGAGAGACCAGAAGACATTTATTTTTCTGGGCCCCATCCTGGCTTGGCTGGAAAGTTTGAAGGCGATTTTATTCATGCCTTTCAGGTAGCATCCTTTTCAAGTGGATGGCCATGGAACCCAAGAAGATCTCAGAGAAGCAGGAGGAAATTCTTTCTATCCTGGAAGAAAAATTTCCTCGCTTACCTCCAAGAGATGACATTATCAGCGTCCTGCAGGAGACCCAATTCAGTGCTCAGGGTGAGTGACTCTGTCCCCCAGCTCTGTCTCAGATGCTGAGGAGGGATGGTTTGTGATGTGGAGTGTTACTGGGCCCCAGGAGGTGAATTTGAGTGTGGCTTCACGTTCTTCCCTTTTGCTGGAGGTTGTGGAAGATTTTCAGGCATACCGGGTTAACTCATCTGGAAGCAGACAGTGTGTGGTACCTGGAAGTATACCAGGTACCAGGCTTTCCTGGTACTGCAGGCTTTCCTCTGAGACCTTCGTGTCTGGATGTGTGGTTAATCCATGCATCTAATGGGCACCCCAGATGCATCATCACATGAAATCCCTGTGCTGAGAGGGTTCTATTTTGAGAATGTGGCAGGAGCAATGTCAAGCACAATGAGATTTCATCAATCAATTAATTTTAGAAAAAAATAAAAGACTCTTAAGCAGATAAAAGTGTTCTGTAAGTCTAGGCTTTGTCAAGAGAGTGGATTTCCTGGATCAATTGTTTAATAATAATAATAATAGATATAGTTCATTAAGTGCCTAATATGTACAAGGTTCTGATGGTATAACTTTGCATGAATTAGAGTCCTCGCGACAACCCTGTCAGGTGGAATTATTTATTATCCCTGATTTCCAGATGGGAACACTGAAGCACAGAAAGGCAACTTTGCTTTCCCATCATCACACACACAGCTAGGAAGTGGCCAGGCCAGGATTTAAACCCAGACAGTCTATCTTTAAGGTGCATAGCTTTCTCCCTTATTTCAGGATCCCTCGGGGCAGAGCCTTAGGCAAAGCAATTTATTTGGTAGGTGATCCCGGAAAACACTGATAGGGCATGGAGCGCTTTAACAAGCAAGTTAACTTTGTGGGAAACCAGGCCTTCATCCCACTAGGGAACGCTGCAAAAGAGTGTAAAATTGCACCGCAGAGTTTTCCTACCTGAGGGGTGCAGTGGCATGTTGCAACTTGTTTATCAGAGCTCCAAGGGCTGATTGTTAAATTTTCAGGAATTTTGTGAGTGGGTTGATGTTGGGTTGGCAGGTTGAAATCAGTCATGGTAGAAGGATTGACAACACAGAAATGAACACTACAACTCAGGTTTTGTTATGAGCATACCACTGGAATGCTGAGGAGTACTTAGTCCCAGGGACTGTTAATTCCCCCAGGGTGGGCTCTGGCAGCCAGAGAAAGCCCCCAGGAAAAGAGATGCAGGTGCTAGTGGTTGAAGGCCCTGCATTGGGAAAGTCTGAGGAAATGTGGATGGGACACTGACGCACCTGCCACACCTTCTGTTACATATGCTCTTGCACGTGATATACGTGATATACGTGGATGCATAGCTGCATGATGGTATGCATTTTGCCATTCATTTTCAAAATTAGACCAAACTTTTAATGTCACTATATATTCTAGAAAGCATTTTACGCTGTAGTATGATAGGTTGAAGCCTTCCAATCTTCAAGTCGAAGAAAAATATTTAGTACCTATCTGTTTCCCCATACTGCTGTGATTGACAGTGTTCTAAGTTGGAAGAGCAAGTAGTTGACTCTGCTGTCTTAATATGCATCTGGGTAGGAGATACGTGCTTTACTGGCCTTTACTGTAAGTCTTCGTCTCGAGAGTTTAGTTTAGTCTGATACAATAAGCTAGGGTGAGAATTCATTGTTAAGCCAGAGCCTTTCCTGATTTTCCGTGATAAATTTTATTGAAGCACATTGGTCTGCTGACTAAAACTATGCAGTTCTGGATAATTTATCCCTTCTGGATTATTCCTCCCATCATTTAAGTAATCCTTTATCTCCTATTGCCAGAGCCTATTACAAGGGTGACCAACTTAATTATGATAGTTTTATGAGTCATATTTATAAAGTGCATTTTGAGTAAAATTACAGTTGAAAACATGGAGGCTCACCTTAATGCATCCTGAAAGCAAATCGTGGCCTTCTTAGGTATTATTTGGTTATTTGCTTAGTTATGCTATTTTTTTTTTTAACCTCCTCCCCTTGCCTTCTCTGCTTTTATCTGCTATGGGCTTCCAGAGTCTGACCTCTGAGTATTTGATCTTCTGGGCTCCCCTGAAGATTACTGGTTTCTGGTTGGATTTGGTCCATGGGAAGAGTTAGAAACATATGGGGCGTGGGAGTCAAAGGAAGAAGAGGCTGTAATATTTCTTCCCTGCTCCCTTCCTGTTTGGTGCTAAGTTTCTGGCAGCCCCTCTTCTACTGTTCCAGATCCCTGTTTCCCTCCTTTGAACCTCTGCTAGTCTCCGAATGCCTCACTATCTTTTATTAGTTTTCTCAGTCCCGCCCACATCTCTGTAAGAGTCCTGCCATTAAAGAATCTTCTTTTGCATCCTGAGGGGTGAATGCTACTTCCTGCTGGGATCCTAACTGATGCAAACATTGTCAGAAATGTGATTTTTGCCTTAATATGTGTGTTTATTATGGTTAAAAGAAATATGAGAGGGGAAATACTGAAATTAACAGGGCGACTTCTTTAGATAATCCCTTGATATTACCAAAAAAGTTCCCCAAGTATAACATACTGTTTTTTTCTCTTATCCACAGGTTTAAGTATTGAACAGACAATGCTGAAGAATCTGAAGGAACTTTCAGATGGAGAAATAAAAGTGGCCATTAGTAGCGTGAACATGACCCTGGAGGTAAGGGTGGGAAAGCCTTTTTGGCAATGACGGATTTCACACAATTGCATTCTGAGAAAATGGAATACGATTCTGTTTATTGCATAAGTTAGTGTTAGTCTTTTGCTGTGATATATTTGCTTCTTTGTGATATAGTTGACTAGGAATGCGGGTTATTATTTTGGGTGAAAACACTATGCTAAACCAATGAAAAATGCCAAACAAGATGAGTGCCATTTCATTCATCTCAGTAAAACGAAACCTAAAACATAGTCACATATGTATACATGTATGTGTATGTATATGTATATCCTGTTTAATAACAATGATTATACATGTGATTAGATTCACTTCCTTTTTCTGTGCACTACCCTGCATTGTCCATAGATCTGTTCTAAGAAACCAAGCTGTCCTTTGGCTTTTGTAAGCTATTTGTATCCATGTCATTTTGAGAATCAATGGTGACAAATCAAGTATTAATAAGACCCTCCTTCCAATCTGTTAAATGAATGATTCAAAGTGAATGCAGCTCTTGACTTTGTATGTTTCCTTGGTAAATTGTCTTTTGTCTACTTTGGGGCTTTTCAGTGACTTGCATGTTAATCTTAATTAACCTAACTAATGGGAATTATATTTTACAGAGGCACATTTATGCTGTGCAGAACTCTGAGTATTTTTTACTGTTGTGTTGCCTTGATCAAGTGATCCACCTTTAATTGAGGCACTGAACTCTCAAGTCAAGTTTATGGAGATAAAAATTGCTGTCTAGGCATTTTGTCTTTTAGATTTTAGAATTGTATGTTGCTATTCTTTTTATTTTTCTTGTGGTAATGGTGACTGTATCACTGTGTATATTTCTAGGGCATAGGAGGCACACATGGGGTATCCATGCCTCGGAAAACCCAAGAGCAAACCAGGTGGCTTTTTCTGTGATTTCTTTGTAAAATTGTTCCGAGGTGTTTTGATATCATAGTTCGCCTTGTACATCCACATGAGTACCAAGAGGCAGAGTGTTGTCGCTAAAGATACTCACACTTGGTGGTGATATAGTTTACAGACCACATTCTCATTGCATATAGAAACTCAACTGTTTCTGTGGACTTTCAAATTGATAAATGCTCCATATAATTAGACGACGATGTGACTCAATACAAGAAATACATGCAATTTGGGATGTAGTAATTAGATCATCACCTTCAATTACAAATCTGCTTTGTGTCTAGAAATCCAAGGAAGACATGGATCTTGCAAGGGTCAGTGGCCTTGAGAATCATTTCTACCAGTTCAGGCCTTAGGGTTTTCTTTCTCTTTTCCCCCTCCCGGCGCCCTTCATTTAACGGCATTTTATTAGGTTTTAAATGCCTTGTTTGGAATTCCTTTCTATATTAACATAGAGCATCTTGTAATTTGCTTAGGGAACTGTCTGTAGTTAGCAAATTATTTTAAGGCTATTATTATTATTATAGACTTACTGTAGCTTTAATGTACCTTCATTTATATTATAGGGGTATACAAATGGCTCTGTCAGATATGTTAAACTGTAAATGTTTATCAAGCTGAATAAGTGATAAAAAGATCGTCTTAATTTTGTAAGTAATTTACATAGAGGGCCAGTAATTAATCAGGCGGCTAAGTACATCTCTGGAAGAGCTATACGATCTTCTGGGAGGAGGGAGAAGGACATTTATACATATAAAGAAGGGTACACAGATTAAACTCTAATTAGCTGAATGAGAGCTTTTCACTTGTGCGTAACAGAGATATTAAAGATAACTGAGAAATGCAGAAGGAACTCCTTAATAACATTGTATATCTTCTTTGAGAGAGAAAATGTACACTATTTATTTAATCTTTTAGTTGGAAAAATCCCGAAGTTAAGGGCAGAGTTTGGTTTTCTCCATAGATCATCCTGTGATACAGTGGCGTTTTCACAATCTCGATCTATATTTGATTATATTTCAATATTCCTTTCCCATTACCATTTAAAAATAATGACAGAATTCCCCTGTCTTATTTTGTGTGGTTTGGAACAGCTGTTTAATAGCCCTTTAAATCTAGATATATTCTCAAAGAAATTTTCTTAGTTCCTATGACTTTCTAAATCTTACTTGTCCTTCAAAGCATGGTCAAGACCAAGCTACTTCATGATGACTTGTAGAAATTATCCATTTTCTATTACCACTTGCAAAATTGACCAACTTAGGACTTAAATATATACTATATCTTCCATTAATTTTCAACTTGTTTCAAATATTTAATCATGGTTAGACAATATTTTAAGCTAATTGGGGGTAAAGATGGTATTGTTGACTTCTATCTCCCTTTGATTTCCTGACACAGTGCTGGGGACATAGTAGGTACTCGGTTAATACATTTGTTAACAAATACAAATGCCATTTGTTCCTTTGATATCTGATTTTCATTTCCTGTTAAATTTAAGTAAGTCAGCTAGGAAAGCAAAGCCATCTAGCTGTGCATCCAAGTTAATTTACTTTGTTTCCTTCCAATCGGTTTCAACTGTAGCTGAAGGCCTGAGATCAGCTAGATAAAATACGGCCCACATATTTATCAGTAGAACTGCTTATCCAGCAGTCCAAAATTTGAATGGGTTACTTGTCACTGGAAGGAATCAGCTGGAAGTTCTGTGTGATGTCAGGGCAATGGGAAAGAGGATTCCTTACATTTTCAATGGCCCTTTGCAACTCCAGAGTTGTATGTGTCATGGCTTTTATTTGCCTGATGACCCAGTTAACTTTCTTGGGTGGAAATATTGAGAAAAAAAAGAAGAATTTGTCTCCTTGCAACATATATAGAATGTCCTTCAGAGGGAAGCACTGGTTTGGGTGGTAGAAACCACTACCTTTGACAGATGGGTTCACTCTGGCCCTCTACGTTATAAAGAGAAAGCTACTAAACTTTTTGTCTCTCCTTTTTATTGTAGTATATCTCACAAATGATAGTTGTTCTAATTAAGGTTATATGGGTTATTGAAAATCTACCGTCGAAAGTAAATAATTACAATAATACTGAGTTTCAGTGCTTTGTTCAATATGTGAGATCAGAACGAGTGTGACCTTGAAAAGCAGTAGATAAAAAAATGGCCATATCAGGGGGCTTCCCTGGTGGAGTAGTGGTTGAGAGTCCGCCTGCCGATGCGGTGGACACGGGTTCGTGTCCTGGTCTGGGAGGATCCCACATGCTGTGGAGCGGCTAGGCCCGTGAGCCATGGCCGCTGAGCCTGTGCGTCTGGAGCCTGTGCTCCTCAACAGGAGAGGCTGCAACAGTGAGAGGCCCGTGTACCACCAAAAATAAAAATAAAAAATGGCCATATCAGAAGCATGGCCAGAGGGCTAGTTCTTCTTGCAGAGAGGACTTGGAAGCTAGGACCATGGAAAAGATACTGCAGTCCCATTTCACATGGCCTCCGGTTCATTCTGAGTCTGAATATAGCACACATCCTGTGGGGCACACACACCATGTATAGGAATCCACTTCATTCATTATGGTTGTACCTGATCCTTTGTGCCCTTTTCATTGTTTGCCAATTTGATTATCAGGAAAGAGACACAGGTGGTTTTGATTTTGTTCTAATTCTGCATTTTAGTGGAGGAACCAGTAGAGAGAAACGAAGGTTGCCGAAAACCAAATCTATGTTAAAAAACTTTAAATAGTAAAGCCTTAGGGAAAATGAAGAAGAGAATTTATGGATATTAAAGTATGTGCTTAACTGGAACAAACTTTGCCTTTATGCTCCATTTGCTCCAGCAGAATGGAGCAATTATACATCCTGGGCCTACTTTACTCCTAGCAAAGCAGTATGTCTAGATGTTAAGGGAAAGGGACAAATCTTTCCATTCCAGTAAGGTGCCAATGAAGCAAACGAGATTGCTCATGGCGATACCACATGAATAGTTCCCTTGCCAACACCAAGTATTATTACATCTACTTTAAGCGTTTCCCAAAAGGCTGTAAGTCATTAGCATCTTTCTTCAGGAAGAACAATAACCAGGCACTGACTTGATCACTTTTGTTATGACCAATCATGTTATGAATATTGCCACATATATACTGTGTCAGTTTGCTGCCATAACGAAGCACCACACACTATGTGGCTTAAACAACATAACTTTATTGTGTCACAGTCTGGAGGCTGGAAGTCCAAGATCTTGCATTGGCAGGACAGGTTCCTTCTGAAAGCTGAGAGAGAATCTGTCCCATGCTTCTCTCCTAGCTTCTGGTGGTTTACAGGCAATCTTTGGCATTCCATGGCTTATAGAAGTACCACCTTGGTCTCTGCCTTTGTTTTCACATTATCTTCCCCCTATGCGTGTCTCCAAATTTTTCCTTTTCATATGGTCATTAGTCGTATTGGATTAAGGCCCACCCTGATGACCTTATCTTAACTATTATATCTGCAATGACTCTATTTCCAAATAAAGTCACATTCTGGGGTGCTGGAGGTTAGGACTTCAACATATAATAAGACTGTATGAATTAACCTATTGCCTGTTAAGTACATTTCATCTGTTGCTCCCACATGTTTTTATTTTAAATCAATTTCCTTCAAATGAGGAAAAGTGGGGATTTCCAACTCTTGAAATTTTGTCCCCTTTATTCAGAGCTGGAGTCTGAGGAAATAGCTCCAGCCTGTTTTCTCTCTGGGGCCCCCTCCTGACCAGACACTATGCTATTTGAAATCTGGAATAGAACACATGGGATGCCCTGCACAGCGATTACCAGCCAAGCTGCACCTTGGAACACTGAGGAGGGAAAAACTCCTTTTCCCTCCTACCAACCTTTTCCCTTAGCATTCAGAGCATGGACCAGAATGAATTCCCAAGATCACTGTTAAACTCCTCCCTAATGAAAGTGAACATTTTTACTCAGGCTGCAGTGATGCATCTTTGAACCATTGTAACAGGTGATTTAAGACTCAGTGAACCAATATGAAACCTGGTTTACCAAATTTAAGTGTGAAACATGATTTTTCATTGTCTGAGCTTGGAGTTTTTTGGAGTTCAGGATGAAAATACCTCTAGAGTATTTACCTACCTTATTTTGTCGTAAAATGCATAGTCATATTTGAGGAAGTATATATTATTTTTGATTGGCATATTCTTCAAAATGCCTAACGCTTATGCTGGAGGTGATTTTTCAAAGCTGTTTGGCTAACCAATGGAAATATGTTTAACCACTGCCTCTGTTTCCTTTTGGGTCCAGGGCTGCCAACTCCTACTTGCTAAGACGGAGTTAACATTTGATGACAAGGCTCACTGTGTATCAGGCAGTAGAGTAAGAACTTGCAAGCATTGTCTTCTTTAATCTTCCCAGCAACCCCATGAGGTAGAGATGCTATGAGTACCCCTGTATTAGTTAAGGTAACTCTAACAGCAGTAACAGGTAAACCCCAAATCTCAAAGACTCAACACATAACTTATGCATTTTTTGCTCATGCAGCAAAATCCAATTTAGTGTTCCTGGTTGTGTGACCAGGGGTGATTCAGAGACCATCTTTAACGTGTGGCTCCCAAGATTGCCTGAGACATCTCCATCCATCCTGTCTCTCAAGATGGAGAAGAGCTTGGAGGGCCAAAGGTGGGAGGCTTTATGGATCTTTTCAGAACGTAGCATCTGTCACTTCTGCTCATGTTTCATTGGCCCAGTCACATGGTTGCATCTGACTGCAGGGAGGCTGAGAAATGCAGTCTAACTGTATGTCCAAGAAGAAGAAACAGTTTGAAGAATAATTAGCCAGTCTCTGCCACAATCTCCATCTTGGAGGTGAGGAAATTAGAATCTAAAAAGGTTAAATCATTTGTCTAATACAGAGCTGGGACCAAAATCTGGATCTGTTCTGCCCAAGCACTGTGTTTACTACTTGGGATATGATGCCCACTTGGGGGTTTGCTAGTAAGTCATCAGTTGTCAATCATTGCCGCAAACTCCAGGTGTTGGACAGCCTCGACAGACACCCTTAAGCAATCCTTGGTTGGAACTCTTGTTTTCCCTACTCTTGGTGCCAAGCCACTTCTTGTTTATGTTCATATCTTTGCTTCTTTTAAAAATCATTTTAATTTTTGATCTGTAAACATCATCTAAGTCTTCATAGTAAATGTAATTATCAGCCCCTCATATAGAGGAGATTTGGAAAAACAAGTCAAGTAGATAAAAATAATAAGAAAAAAGATTATGAGGTGAGGGATAGGACAAGGACACACCATGTAGGAAGGAAGGAATTTCGATTTTTTTTCTCTGCCTGCCTCTAGAATTCAAGGACATGGGTATTCTGGTTTACCTTGTTGTAATGTAACTTTTTCAAATGTGTGTTCAAAATAGCAGCTCAAATCCGTGAAAAATTTTAATGGTAGAAATTTTTTATGGAAAGGAAACAGTATTACTTTGAGCACTATGGTAATTCCTAATAATGAAATTCTGAGTAGTTGAGGTGTTAGGAGTTCTCAATTCATACCTGGCTGAAGAGTCCACAGGGGTTTAAAGCAAATGACAAACACGGTTAGGTGACTTTCATTGTGTGAATTTAACAGTCACTGCGTGTGAGTCATCTGAAGTGTGAATTATAATTTGAAACTAATTTAGAGCTAATAATTCATAGCTTCTTGAGGACAATGGCAGGATAAAAAAGTGAAACCTGAAATCAGAAAAGTAGACTTGCATTGCTACTCTGAGCTATGAGCAGTTCTTGGTAATGAGATGTAATTAAAATGAGGGAATCGAAATTCCCTATTTAACGAATGGTTTATCATATCAGCTGCAATAGCACTTTGTCTCTGGGAAAAAATGTACTAGGCAGCTGAAGCGTATAATATTTAGAATCCTTACAATTTGTAGATAGGTAGCTCCTTCTGCAGATGACCCAAAGTATTTTAAGATACCAGATGAAGTCTGCAAAACTGGCCTATCTAGAAATACCTTATAATGGAATTCCTGTTTTGTAGTTACAGCTAAACTGAGGTTGGAGGCAACTTGATGTTTTTGCTTTTTTTACCTATTGACCAGTTTCAAATGGATTTAACTGATTCACAAAACTTGGCCTATCTAGCCATACTTCTTTATATTTATTTCCCTCAATGGTACAAAATACCTCAATACTCAATATTTAGAGATCATAAAGTTACTCATTATGCACTGTGCTTTCTTTGCTAAGCGGTGGTGCCCTGGACACTTCTCCTTCTCCCCTGAAATTCTATAGAAGTGTATTTACATGGAGGAAGTGGAAAGGGAGGAGCATAGAAAACACAGAGCCTGCCCCAGGCATAAACTCTCCTCAGGGCCCAGAAATCCCCACTGACTTCCCTGGGCAACTGTGAAGTGGGAATGCAATAATGAGATCAGATGCTATGAGGACATGGCCTCCTCAAGAGGCTGTGGGGAAGTTAGCCTCAAAAATGGCTACTGGGCCTGGGGCAGAAAGGAAGAAAGCTGTGGAGGGAGGTGCATGCCACTCCAGGAAGCCCAGATGGGGTTGATTGCTAGTGAGTGAACAGGGTAGAGTCCGTGTCCCATTTGACGGTATTTTACTTGCTGCATCTCTGGTGGACAGAATGATTCAGATTTACATGCAAATGTGGGTGTGTATCATCCATAACCACTCTCTCTTTTCATTACATCCCCGCCCCGCAATGTGCCCATGCGTCTGCTTAGCACCAAGGACATGGAACCAAACAGAGCTGCGATACCCCTAGGATTCCTGAGGTCATGAGGTGTTGGGTCCAACTGGCTCCCTGCTCAGTGCCTTCTCCTCAGAATAAAATGGTGTTCCAGTTATCTACTGCTGTGTCACAGGCCACCCCCAGAACCTCGAGATTTAAACTAAGATGTTATTATCTCTCATGGTTCTTTGGCTTTTTTTGGGTTCAGATGGGCAGTTTTTGCTCAGAGTTTCTCATGCAGTTGCAGTCAGATGGTAGTCACCTGTGAGCTCACTTGGGACTCACCGGGTGTGGGCTGCTCACAGCCTGATAGATTAGGCGAGAGAGCCACAAAAGCGAGCTTTGGAAGAGACTCAGATGGAATCTGCGATTATTGTGACCTAACTTCAAATATCTCAGAATATCACTTCCATCATGTTTTATTGTTCATGCAACTCCCTAAGGCCAGCCCAGATTGATGATAAAATAGAATTAGCAGTGGTGTGCTGGTAAATGTTTAACAATGGGCTCTATAAAAAAAAAAACAAAAAAACACACATATTACTGATATGCAGGATATATAGCACACAATTTACAAATTACATACTCTTTATTGTAAATTCTATACAATCGATTCTTACAGAATGAGTTACTTAATTTTAATGCAACTCTTGCCCTGCAATTGATGAACCAGTATAGTTCCAACAAGAATGTGGTTGATTTTTTTTTTTTTAATAAGAAAGTGAAACAACAAAGATTTTTTGTCTGAACTTTACCTGTTTGTCAACAGCATGAATGACTTCTCTGCTGCCTTAAAGAATAGTTTTCAAATACTGGAAGAACATGTCCTCAGAGTTTTGTTTTTATTTTTGTGCTATTCGCAATGTAATGGCTAGAAACACAATCCACTTTTAAGTTTAGCCTACATAATTAACTTTCTCCATTACTTTAAGTCGAGACAGGCAAATTTTTTTCCGCAAAGAGCTAGATAGTAAATATTTTAGGCTTTATGGTCCAAGAGGCAAAAGTGAGGATTTTATGTGGGACTAAATAACGATTAGAAAGTGTTTAGCTCACTGGCTGTACAGAAACAGGCAGTGGGCTGAATTTGGCCTGTGGGCCATAATTTGCCAACACCTGCTCTAGAAAACCAATAAATCAATTAAACAAGCTTTGATTTGTAGTGTTTGCCAATTTTCATAGTGTAAATATCTTACTGTAGCCAGTTTCAAGGTACCAATGTGATATCATCAAAACGTGGTAAGGAATAGTTCTAACACTGTATTGTATAATTGAAATTTGCTAAGAGTAGATCTTAAGCATTGTCACAAAAAAAAGAAAAGAAAAAAAGCTCATCATCTTGTTATATACTTTAAATATATTAAAATTTTATTTGTAAAAAAGAAAAACAGATTGGGAAGAGATGCACAGAAGCATACCATTATATAGCTTCTCCAGCAGACAGATGCAATAGAACATAGATAATGTAGTAGAATAATTAGGAAGTGATACGTTTTGAGAATTTATGACTTTTGTTTTTAATATAATTTATTTAATGTAGAATATTTAATATAATTTTTAAATGGCTGTGTTTAATTTGTTAATGGTGGGTTTGCAAATTTCCTGAAAATTTTACAATCATTGCTTACCAACCTGTACAAGTCAGCGCAAACACACCGCTGGGAATTAGACCCCAATTCTTTTTTGTGTGTATATTTTAAAATTTATTTTACTGAAGTATAGTTGATTTACAATGTTGTGTTAATTTCTACTGTGCAGCAAAGTGATTCAGTTTTACATATATACATTCTTTTTCATATCCTTTTCCATTATGGTTTATCATAGGATTTTGAATATAGTTCTCTGTGCTATACAGTAGGACCTCGTTGTTTATCCATTCTATATATACCAGTTTGCATCTGCTAACCCCAAACTCCCAATCCATCCCTCCCCTGTTCCCCCTCCTCCTTGGCAACCTCAAGTCTGTCCTCTATGCCTGTGAGTCTGTTTCTCTTTCATAGATAAGTTCATTTGTGTCATATTTTAGATTCCATATATAAGTGATATCCTATGGTATTTGTCTTTCTCTTTCTGACTTACCTCACATAGTATGATAATCTCTAGGTCCATCCATGTTGCTGCAAATGGCATCATGTCATTCTTTTTTATGGCTGAGTAGTATCCATTGCATATATGTACCACATCTTCTTTATCCATTCATCTGTTGATGGGCATTTAGGTTGTTTCCATGTCTTGGCTATTGTAAATAGTGCTGCAGTGAACATTGGGTGCATGTTATCTTTTCGAATTTTAGTTTTCTCTGAATATATGCCCAGGCGTGGGATTGCAGGATTATATGGCAACTCTATTTTTAGTTTTCTGAGGAACCTCCATACTGTTTTGCATAGTGGCTGCACCAACTTACATTCCTACCAACACTGTAGGAGGGTTCCCTTTTCTCCACACCCTCTCCAGAATTTGTCATTTGTAGACAGAATGATGGACATTCTGACTGGTGTAAGGTGGTACCTCATTGTAGCTTTGATTTGCATTTCTCTAATAATTAATGATGTTGGCATCTTTTCATGTGCTTTTTGGTCATCTGTATGTCTTCTTTGGAGAAATGTCTGTTTAGATCATCTTCCCATATTTTTATTGTGTCGTTTATTTTTTTGATATTGAGCTGTCTGAGCTGTTTGTATATTTTAGAAATCAATCCTTGTCGGTTGCTTCACTTGCAAGTATTTTCTCCCATTCTGAGGGTTGTCTTTTTGTTTTGTTTATGGTTTCCTTTGCTGTGAAAAGCTTTTAAGTTTAATTAGATCCCATTTGTTTATTTTTGCTTTTATTTCTTCTGCCTTGGGAGACTGACCTAAGAAAACATTGATATGATTTAGGTCTGAGAATGTTTTGCTTATGTTCTCTTCTAAGAGTTTTATGGTGTCAAGTCTTATATTTAAGTCTTTAAGCCATTTTGAGTTTATTTTTGTGTATGGTGGCAGGGTGTGTTCTAACTTCCTTGATACACATGCCACTGTCCAACTTTCCTGACACCACTTGCTGAGGAGACTGTCTATTCTCTGTTGTATATTCTTGCCTTCTTTGTCAAAGATTAATTAACTGTAGGTGTGTGGGGTTTTTTCTGGGCTCTCTGCTCTGTTCCATTGATGCATATATCTTTTTTTGTGCCAATACCATGCTGTTTTGATTACTGTAGCTTTGTACTATAGTCTGAAGTCAGGGAGCCTGATTCCTCCAGCTCCGTTTTTCTTTCTCAATATTGCTTTGGTTATTCGGGGTTTTTTGTGTTTCCATACAAATTGCAAAATTTTTTGTTCTAGTTCTGTGAAAAATGCCTTTGGTAGTTTGACAGGGATCGCACTGAATCTGTAGATTGCTTTGGGTAGTATAGTCATTTTCACAATATTGATTCTTCCAATCCAAGAACATGGTATATCTCTCCATCTGTTTGTATCATCTTTGATTTCTTTCATCAATGTCTTATAGTTTTCTGCATACAGGTCTTTCGTCTCCCTAGGTAGGTTTATTCCTAGGTATTTTATTCTTTTTGTTGCAGTGGTAAATGGGAGTGTTTCCTTAATTTCTCTTTCAGATTTTTCATTGTTAGTGTATAGGAATGCCAGAGATTTCTGTGCATTAATTTTGTATCCTGCTACTTTACCAAATTCACTGATTAGCTCTAGTAGTTCTCTGGTAGCACCTTTAGGATTCTCTGTGTATAGTATCATGTCATCTGCAAACAGTGACAGTTTTACTTCTTCTTTTCCGATTTGGATTCCTTTTATTTCTTTTTCTTCTCTGATTGCTGTGGCTAAAACTTCCAAAACTATGTTGAGTAATAGTGGTGAGAATGGGCAACCTTTAGACCCCAATTCTTGATGTGAGGAGGAGCATGTGCCTATAGGGAGGGGAGGAATTGAAGGTGACCATCTTTGGAGACTTTACCAAAGAAGGGGATTGCTTCTCATATCCAACTGTGTCATTAAGTCCTAGACTTTCTTCTATGAATCAAGGAAAAGTAGAATCTTAATTTATGATAATTTACTCATCTGGTTTCATGCACTTTGGTCAATGGTATATTTGCGACAGTTAATAATCTTGGCTTAGATTAAGAGTGGGTAGGGCCACACTGCAGCTAGAGATAATGGTTCATGTGTACAGTACTGAAGAGCATCGGATAATTAGTCTTTAAGGTCTTTCCTACTTGGACACAGACATCACAGTCACCACTGCCTCTATTCATCAGTCACCACGCATGCTGGGGGCTCAGGCTCTTGCCCTGGAAGCCTTGTCTTCCCTACTCTCTGGTCTCTTCTATTCTGCTAGAGACACAGAGCTTGTTCTCGTCAGCAATGCATCCTGGGTTGTCACCAGTTTCCTCCTGAACTTCACTGTCATGGGCTGTACTAGTGAGATCTGGTAACAGTCTTTGGACCACATTTTCTGCATATCTTTTTTTTTTTTTTTATCACTTCCTGTCTTTCCTTTCCTTTGCAGGTTTCACACAGCTTTTCCCTTTTCCATATGTCCATCTGTTCCTTTGCAGAAACCCTATTCCATTCTTCACTGCCACTTCTCCTGCCTTGATATTACTGCACTTTCTTCCAGTAACTTCTTGATTATTTGTAATTAAGAAGCCAATAAAAAGTCTTTCTATATGTCACCAAAATGTCTAAGGCTCTCCATTTAGATGTGGTATTTCTGGTACCTCTGTCACCTTATTTGGGGACCTATCTCTTAAGTTCACAGTCACTGTGGGGAAATGGGCATATTATCAGGAGGCATTTTGAATAAATTCATGTATCACTGCAACTTATGTAAATAAAAATGGTACATTTCTAGACTTCAAAAGTAATAAGCAGGCAATTCTGTTTTACTGAAAGCCTTTAGTAGGAGCAGTAAGTTGACCCTTTCCTTGTGCAGGAAATGGAATATCCATGCCTGCCTTCCTGAGAAAATGAGCTCTGTGATATGGTAGAATTTAGTACCTCTCTTATCATGGCCCTTTAATAAATGTTGGTATTTGGAAAGCTAATAATAGGTAGTCTTTGGTTCTAGTCATTTTAACCACCCAATAAAATGACAAAGAAACCAGAAAACAGCCTATTAAGTTAATTCATTCTCAACTTCAGCACTGCTGAGGGAATTAAGAAATAGCATTTCACAAAATATATCAGTGATAATTTGAACTTTTTCATAGCACAATATCTAATTCTCTTCTGCATCTTTCTTTACAAGAAGGGAAACCCTGAGGACATAGTGATATGCTAGGATGAGTGCTCTTTCGCTCTGTAAATGCATTTTAAAAGTGTACTATAATGTCATTTTTTTTTTTTTTTTTTTTTTTTTTTTTTTTTGCGGTACGCGGGCCTCTCACTGTTGTGGCCTCTCCCGTTGTGGAGCACAGGCTCCGGATGCACAGGCTCAGCGGCCATGGCTCACAGGCCCAGCCGCTCCGCGGCATGTGGGGTCTTCCCGGACCGGGGCACGAACCCATGTCCCCTGCATCGGCAGGCGGACTCTCAACCACTGCGCCACCAGGGAAGCCCCTATAATGTCATTTTGATGGTTTAATTTCTGGAAGGATTTGGCTAATTACATTTTTAGGAATATACTCAGACCAGTTTTAGCTGCCCAGTGTTACTTTTAATAGCAGCTGTTGCTTACCTCTTCTCTTGTTTGTTTTCTCTCTCACCCCCTTTCAGAGTTATTTTGCTGATTTGGAGACCTGACCTTGGTTTAAATTAGTTTGTCTGTAACACTCCTGTGAATCATAGGCAATATTTTAATGGTTAATTACTACATTGTATCAACTTGCCATAGAAAAGTAGGCTGTGAAACTAAAGGAAAATTTTTCCTTTTTCTTGTGACAGAAGAAACATGTACAGAAGAGAAACTGTGAAGTGGGATGGTATTAGAGTGCTTCTTTCCCATCCGTGTAGGTAAATGCTGAATTTGTTCCCTAAGTAACAAAAACTCTTTTTTAGTACACACTGAGGAAATAATAAATTTATACCAAATAGCCAGTGGCAATTTAGATAAATAAGAAGACTCAAACAAAAGAATAATTTAGGATTCTTTCCAGAATAGGCATCTTGTTCCTTAATCAACAGTGATTGTGAAGATTGGCTGTGTGGAATCTGTGGGAGAAGAGTGGGTCATGGTAGGTTGGTGGTGTCACCTAGTGGTAGAAAGGGGAAAACAGAACAAGGTGCTAGAACTAGGATTTGGTAATTTATTATCGTCTTCTTTTATTCCTTCAAAAGAATAATTTAATGCTCTTTGTATTCATAGCATGGCGCTAGCCAATACCTCGAATAATTCAAATTTTAAACATAAATGTAATGGTATCCAACATTCGTTGAGCGTTCACTATGTACCATGCATTTTATTTTTATTTTCTCATTGAACCTCCATGAATACCCTCTGAAATAAGTCCATTATTATTTCCAACTTGTAAATTAACTGTAGTAGACTCTTCTAGAAATGGTAGTTCATGGCATGAAGTATTTGTGGCTATGTTTTGCCTTCCAGCATTTTAGACTAGCATTCTTTTCATGATGCCGTTATGAAATCTACTTTTCAGTGTCTTTGGAATGCCCATGCCAAGCACACCTGTTGTTGACTCTTCATTGTTTTGGTCTTTAAGAGTGCTTTCTTTTTAACCCAAATCAAACAGTCATCTTGTACCTACCTTCCCATGGAGCCCAAACAATGAGGCTCCCAACCTATATGGCAGTTGTTGACATCACCAGGTCAGCCTATAGCACGTCAGACTGGCTAATCTGTCCTTAGGACACCAGGGTTGAAGAGGAGGGTTTGAAAGCATGCACTCATCTCATCCATCCACTTAATCACCCCATGAACAGTCATTTGTCATCAAACATTTTTACTGAGTAGCTTCTATATGCTGAAATATAGGCTAGATACTATAGTACAAGCTTGTGAATGATTGGTAATTTTAGTTGGCTTTATTGGGGCAATACAGGACGCCAGAGTTTCTGAATCAATAGCTCTGGTTGGGGTCTGAGAATATGTATGTTTAATAAGTTCCTTGGGATGCTGATGTTGCTGGTCCAGACACATTTTGAGCACCATTGGCTTAGAGCCATTTGATTCAGTTTCCAACTTTTGGACACATATACACGGATACTGAGGAAGGAAATTGGCATTCACCAAGTTTCTAGCACTATGTTAGGTGCTTTATATTAGTTATCTTTTAAAATCCTGATGCCTTCCTTATGATGTACATAGGCAGTTATTATATCTGTTTTACAGATGATTAAACTGAGACTCAGAAACGGGAAATAAACTACAGAGTAAGCATTCCAACCCAGGGACAGCGGATTCCAAAGTCCTCATTCTTTCCTCATTGTTCTATGTTGTGTCACAGAAGAAGAAGCTAACCGTTACCATCAATGGTTACCTAGTCTATATTTATCTGGAATTCTCTTACTGAATTAACTGGCCATGGACATAATTCTGGTATGACAGATAAGAAAGTCCATGTTTCCCCAAAACTAAGTGGCTTCAAAGAACAACAATGTAGTAATTCATATGATTCTCCTGGTCTTGTCTGAGCTTACTCCTGTGACTACAGTCAGCTGATGGCCCTGCTGGCCTGGTTGATCTAGGGTTGCCTCACTCACATGGGTGGGGCCTCAGCTGGGAGGGTTGGAATGAATAGCTAAGTGGCTGAGCCTCTCTCTATATATGGCCTTTCATCCTAGGCTTCTTCACGCTAGAGCAGAAGCCTTCCAAGATGGTGGAAGCAAGAACTTTGGGTGCTTGCAAGTCCCACAAAGTCATGCCACATGTTACTGGTCAAAACAAGTCATGTCATGGGACCAGCCCAGAGAGAGTGAGGAAAGAGACTCCACCTCCAAGTGGCAGGAGCTGGAGATAATCTGTGCTCACTTAAAATCCACCAGAACCTCCAAACAGGAATCTTTGTTATCTAGTTTCTCAAGTATTTGTAACTTTTTTGTGGTTTCAGTTGTCTTAGATTTTATTCAGATGAAGGCCATCCTATCAGATGTTCTTAAGCCCATTGGAAGAGTCAAGTTATCAATGAATCACTGGGAGAGGACAATCATGAAATGAAGTTCTTGCTTTTTGACTGATTCAGCTGATAAATCTGCCTCTTAGGATGGGACTAGGGCTCCAGGGCTTCTGTATTCTTCTAACAAGCTTAAAGGTCTCCAGTAGTAGAGAAGGTTTTTATGAACTATTTTTTTTAAGTTTATAAAGATTTGCTTTGAATTTTCAAGAATTTGTAGAAATAGGAAATTATAGAGTAAAAAGACAGGATTATCAGGTTAGAAATGTTTATTCAAAACTCTTAAGCAATAGGAAACTGGGCACGTTCATATTTGCACATGGTATAATTTAGTTTGAAAAATGTTTGTGCATCTCAAGCTACATATTTTGTAACAAGATAGTATCAGTCCCAGCTGGAACAGGTGGCCCATTCAATTGAGATAATTTGAGGTCGGTCTAATAAAGTGAGCCATTTTATTAGGTGAAGGCAGAGTGAGGGATACTGCAGGGAAGAGAGTGGTGTCCCAGGGGTTATTACCCTCAGCATGAAAGGAAAAGGATAGGAGAAGTTTCCAGAACCTGGAAGGAGAATGTTGAAAAGAGAGGGCCACCTCAGGAAGAGCCTTTGGTCAAGGAGTGCCCAAGTTCAAAGTGACCCCAAATGAAAGGAAATGTAGGAGTAAACACTCCGCCATCACTCTCCTTCCTCCTTCCCAGCACCTGTTAGGGTTTCCCATTGGCTGAAACCAACAGGAAACGTGAGTCTAGAAGAGACTCTTGATGTGGTCCAGAGGGCCTCTGTGCTGCGGCAGAGAGCAGGGTGGAGGAGGATGGAGACCAGCTCTGCAGGGACCAAAGGAACACAGCTTGCAGAGACGTTCAATTAAAAGGTTCAGTAGAAGGATGGAGACACATAGCACAGGGAGACCAGCTCAGTGCTTTGTGACCACCTAGAGGGGTGGGATAGGGAGGGTGGGAGGGAGATGCAAGAGGGAGGAGATATGGGGATGTATGTATATGTATAGCTGATGCACTTTGTTATACAGCAGAAATTAACACACCATTGTAAAGCAATTTTACTCCAATAAAGATGTTAAAAAAAAAAAAGGGATGGAGACAATAGATAACCCTTCCCAAAGCCATCTGTGAGTCCACGATACAGAATTTTCAAAAGTAGTAGGCAGAATCTGCTTACAGTGCTTTTGAAGCTTTTCCCATCTTAGAAGGAATAAAAGGATTGAAATTTGGAAATAGAAAAGAGGAGACATTTTGAGATGTTTGTGTCCCATGTGATTAAGGGAGAGGGGGCATCAGTCCCTCCCCTGGAGCCTGGGCAGTGGGTTCTGAAAGGCCACCCAGAGAGACTCATATGTGACCCTTTCAGTTTGGGAGACACAGTGGGCAGGTGTTTCATTCTTACCCAGAAAATGTAAAGGGTGAGAGATGTGCTGACTGGCTATGTTGACAGTGGGACATAGAACAGGTGGCTGCATGCAGTAGCCTTCACCCCGAGAAAATTGTTAAGAGTAGCGCATGCAGGAATATTTCTGCCAGGCCAGATCTGGGCTATGTGTGCGAGAGAGCCAGCGTGCGTTTTTTGTGGATCCTGCCCAAGTGGGCTGACTTGAAGTGAAAAAAAAGCATATCTCAGCTGAGAGAAGCCGGAGTCAGAGCCAGCTTCCTAAGAGCTGGGGAAGTGAGAAGTGGATTCCACCCATCCAGGAGGGCAGGGGAGATAGGAGATGAGAGCAACTACAGATCCACAGGGAGCCCATGAAGGTAACCCACCTGTGAAGCACAGAGAACTCTAAAATTTAGGTACTCTAGAAAGTAACAGTCGAGTAATAACTTTCCTACTCCTCCGACTTCATCTTACTTCCTCATGCTCCAACCCAAAAGCGGTCAGAAACTACAGTTAGCAAAATGAATGCGGAGTAGAAGGGAAGGTGGGGAAAGAAAGAAGAGATCACACTCCCTCCCACCAGTAACCAGCATTGCTGGGGGAGAGTAGAACTTAACTCTACTAAAGACTGCACTTGTGGCTGCTCAGCTGAGACTTGCACATTGAAGTGCCTGAGAAGCTTTGTTACCTAAGACTGTGCAGAAAAATCATGGGGTTTGCCTGATTTTTTACATAGGATCAAAGCAAGAACTAACCCCACAGCGTGATCCTAAAATTGCATGTTTTGAGTCCTGCTTGTTCTGCATTATGTATATATGTATAGAGAAAGCTGAGTTACCATTTCCTCGAAGATGAGGTGGTCTTGTCCCATCCCCCATTCCATACATTCCTCCCTGCTGGGTATTCATTCCTTTGTGAATTCTTTCTTCTAAAAAACTTCCTCGATTTTAACTATATGAGAATCTGTTGGAAGTTAGATGGAGAAAGCAGTGAAGGAGAGAGCAAACAATGTGTTTTTGCTTATCTCCTAAGGATATCCCCGGGCCTGCAACATTTTATTTGTGTGAACCCGACATGAAGTGATTTGATAGGAAAGTGTGTTGATGTCAGGATGAATATTAAAAGCTAATATGTCCAGGACCAAGTTTTGGGGCATATTTTATGCACGTTACATAAAGAGAAAAAAAAAAAACCTTCTTTCTTTGAAAGAGCAAGAATCCACTATTAGAACTTTCTAATTATTAGTGTATATATTTGCAGACAAATTTAAAGTACACGATGCTTTCTCTTTTGTATTTAATTAAGGTTTATTTACAAGTTTGAACTTTTGATATTCTTCCATTGTTTGATTTTAGTTTTTGTTACCTGCCAACTCTCTTCCATTTTATATTCATGTGTGTGTCAGGCACCAAGATGGTGCATGAATTTGTTTTTGTTGCTAAAGAAGCAAGTAAACATGTTAACGTTTAATCTTCCAGTAATGGAATCGGAAACAAAAATCTCAGCAACTTACAATGCTGTTCAGAGATATTTTTCCGCTGCCTGTTGTGAGAAGTTAGGGTATGTAAAATAAATGATGTATGGAGCTGTAGGAATGCGACTTTTCCAGACTACCTTATGTCTAAGGAACATTAAACATAGGGTTCTCATTTAGCAAATAAATAACCATTCATTTCAATGGCTGCATAGTCTGGACTTTCGTGCATATTTTTGCAAAGATAAGGAGAGGCCATTAGGGATTTAATATAAAATAAATCGCCAAGGGGTCTTCTTGTAGTCCTAGTCTCTCTGCCACATGGTGTGTTACTAATGTGTATAAATGGGCTTACATGAATTTGTTATCTGTACTACATTTGCAGTATGTATATATTTATATATTATTTTTTAATTGTGTTTAAAAACAAAACATTAAATACATCATTTCGGAGAGCTGAAAACGTAGAATACGTAAATCAATCAGCTTCAATTAGTATTAAAAATGTCAGTCTATTAGATTTGCCTGGGGGGTGTGTTTACCCCACAGAGTTTAATATATCTTAGTTTTGTCATCTGTGAGGTATCCATATGGTTAATTTGTCACCTTATAAGAATAGACTGTTACAATCCAAGCTTGATTAATGACATAATGCTTATACACCATTGAAAGAGTCCGTGTCTTGGTTGTTTTATTGATGCCCTAGGTCAGATTCTGAACATCAACTCTATCCAGTACTGATGGCTTCGACTAACTGACTAATGAGAAGCTTTGCTCGTTTAATCTCGTTTCCAGTGACTCTGACAGAAAAAAAGTGGCAGGAAATGTTTTATATCATATTAAATGATTTGATAACATTTATTATTGGATCCACATAGTACTTGGAGAGAGTTTACCTTTAGACTTCCTCTTTTTTTACATTGATAAGTGGAAACTGTATTTTAAAGTGATAAATGGAAATTATTTCCATTATGATTAATAAATTATAATCTGATAAAATTGGAAAGATAGATATGGTTTTCTTTAGATTAGATTCTGGAATGCTTCCAAATCGTTTAAAATTGTACATATTTTAAAATGTACTTACTCATCTTATAAAGAAAGCTTTGATGTCTGCCCGGTAGAAATAGCTGTGATTAAAGAAATCATCATTTTAAGAAATTAGTTACTTAGTGATGCCAATTAACTTCTATTACTTTTCATTAATAACCTGCTAAGTGATGTTGAATTGTATTCATGCTAAATTTTCTATATCTATTTCATATTCCAAACATAGACTATGGTATAAGTATATGCTAATATTCTTTTCTGCTAATCAATTTTATTTGAGGCTACCCTTTTCAAAGACAGCAAAGACTTTCTGAATTGTATGCAGCTAATATTTCCTTTTTAAGCAGTCCTAATGCAATACTATATGTAGAAATATCATTCAATTAAAATATTTATTAGATAACTGTTAGACCTTGGTTAATAGCTTTTACTCATGTTTGTTTCTGAACACAAGTGAAATCACTGTTTTATAATCTACCACTAGGAGAAAGGCAGTTGGTGAGCGTGTGTGTGTGTAACCTTTGCATTTGACTGGTAAGGAAAGTACTGCTTATTTTCACTTCTCTAAATTTGACCAATTTATCATTTGAGGGTTGTTATCCTTGCTTTTATCACTGCTTTACTGATGATGTTTACGGGGCATGGGCTTTAACAGCAGGAGGCGTTTTTTGAAAAATGTAAGTGTAAAATATATCTTGTAATTTATTCATATGTTATTCAGCATTAATTTCCACTCCTTGACAATGTATGCACACAGTCTAACATTATGAGTAATCTTAAAAATAGATGGAAATTGCTCTTGATTGTCTATCAATCCAGGTGAACAAACAGAGGGTCTGAGGCTCACTGCAGACATGAATTCTGTGTCCAAAAGACTAGCGTTCAATGTCCTCTTTCCCGAAGCGCTAACTGATATAAAGGTTATTTAACCTCACAGAGGTTAGCAATCCATTGCCAAAAACACACAACAGCACTGTGGACTAACAATTAAATGACAAAAGAAGAATTGGAAACTGAATTTGGATATTTTAAATTTAAAATAATAACACCCTGAAGACATAGAGATGGCCAACAAACACACGAAAAGATGCTCAACATCACTAATTATTAGAGAAATGAAATGCAACTCAAAACTATAATGAGGTATCACCTCACACAGGTCAGAATGGCCATCATCAAAAAGTCTACAAACAATAAATGCTGGAAAGGGTGTGGAGAAGAGGGAACCCTCTTACACTGTTGGTGGGAATGTAAATTGATACAGCCACTATGGAGGACAGTATGGAGGTTCCTTAAAAAACTAAAAATAGAACTACCATACAACCCAGCAATCCCATTCCTGGGCATATACCTAGACAAACCATAATTCCAAAAGATACATGCACCCCAGTGTTCATTGCAGCACTATTTAGAATGGCCAGGACACGGAAGCAACCTAAATGTCCATCAACAAAAGAATAGATAAAGAAGATGTAGTACATATATGCAATGGAATATTACTCAGCCATAAAAAGGAACGAAATTGTGCAATTTGCAGAGATGTGGATGGACCTAGAGACTGTCATACAGAGTGAAGGAAGTCAGGAAGAGAAAAACAAATATAGTATAATATCACTTATATGTGGAACCTAGAAAGATGATACAGAAATAGAGACACAGATGTAGAGAATGGAGGTATGGATATCTGGGGGGAGGGGAGGGTGGGATGAATTGGGAGACTGAGATTGACATATATACACTATTGATACTGTGTATAAAATAGATAACTAATGAGAACGTACTGTATAGCACAGGGAACGCTACTCAATGCTCTGTGGTGACCTGAATAGGAAGGAAATTCAAAAAAGAGGGGATATGTGTATACGTGTAGCTGATTCACTTTGCTGTACAGCAGACACTAACACAACATTGTAAAGCAACTATACTCCAATAAAAATTAATAAAAAAATAACACCCATAAATGACAGTAAAAAACAAAAACTTCATATGCATTTTACTGTGCTATTTCTCAGAAAAAAAGATCAGTCACATCTCTGACAGAAAGAGACTGGGTTTCTAATCTAATTGATCTCTCAGCGACTGCTGCTGTACATTCCAGGGAGTATTTGCCACATAGGGGACATTTCAAGAAAGTTAGCACTAGGGCAGTGGTTCTCACTTCTTTTGTGGCCATTGAACTCTTTCTAAAACAATTTTTTGGTAGGTGTCACATTTGAGTATCAATAAATTATAAACTACTCCAAGTAAATCAGTATTGATTTCAACACAATTGCTATTGCACAAAACGGAACTTATGGTATCTATGAAGGGGTCGACAGTGATCACACAATTTTCTTGTTTACCCTTCCAATTGGAGTAGAACTTTCACTGTCCTGACCACCCCGGCTCAATGTGCACATGGGTCAAAGTTCTTTAACGTTCTAATATTCTGATACACATGTGCGCTTTCTCTAGGGCCAGCATGGTGTAACACAGCTCTTTCTATGTTTAACTTAGAAAAAGTTATACCTCCTCCCACCCCCACTCTGAATCTCATATCCTCCCTATTCAATATTCCATTAAGGTTCTGTAGTAACAATCTGTATGCTCAATTGAGGCAAAAATAGATTTTACACATGGATCAAAATTTGGCAACACACCTCTGGCTTGCTCCTGGCACATTCATTGGAAAGCACTGATCTTAAGTTTTTCTGTTTTTTTTTTTTTTGCGATACGCGGGCCTCTCACCGCCGCGGCCCCTCCCACTGCGGAGCACTCTGGACGCGCAGGCCCAGCGGCCATGGCTCACCGGCCCAGCCGCTCCGCGGCACGTGGGATCCTCCCAGACCGGGGCACGAACCCGTGTCCCCTGCATCGGCAGGCGGAGTCTCAACCACTGCGCCACCAGGGAAGACCCTGATCTTAAGTTTTGATATCACTCTCCCATACATGAAGTCTTCTACCCTGGTGACCTGGACTGGATTGTGTGTGACTCTCTAAGGAGTGCTTTTGTCAAAGTTAGCAACAGACAGGACAACGGATTGGGGAAGTACCTTTTCCTCAGTGCCTCTCCTGATCTTGGCCTGAATCTTACCATTTTCAGTTTGCAAGAGTCAAGGAAAGTCGAATCCAAGGAAAGAGAGATTTTTGCACCAACCCATTTATTACAAAAACCTTCTACTCCTAGATCTATAGCATGATTGTGTGCTTAAGGACTCTCTAAGGATGGTAGAGATAAAGGGGGAGCCCTGAACTTTCTGTGACTGTTTGAGGTACCCGGTGTGGGTCCCTGAGAGCATTCAGATGCTTAATCTTTAGCCTTTTTCTTCCTGGTAAGCACTTCATACTTAAAAATATACTGTTGTTTACCCATGTTCATAGTAGCACTATCCACAATAGCCCAGAGGTGGAAGCAATTTGCGTCCAGATCCCTGCCTTCTTACGATGCCTGTTTCTTTGCACGTCCTTCAGGAGGGTACCTGTTCTCTGCGGCCACTTTTCACTGCTCTGGACTCTGACACTTTCCAGTTGCACCCTTCACTGTGACTTACGTCTGACCTCTCCTCACCTTCTACCAACCACTCTACTGAGCATCTGTCAAATCCTGTCACCTCCATTGCCCAGCGACTCACGAAGCCCTCACCTCCTTCCAGCCCCAGCACTTCCACCTTAGTTCAAGTTCGTGTTCTTCATCCTTTGGGCGGTACTGCAGACCTTCCTTTCTGGCGTCCCTTTCTTTAGATGTGCCCCTCTCTAATTCATCCTCTTCACTTTCTAGATTATGCCTTGGGTCGTATTGTTCCTGTGCTCAAAACCCTTCCATGCCTCTCCATCACTTGCTAAATCAAGTCCTACTTCTAGTTTACTTCGGCCGCGTCTTTACCCTCCTTCGTGAGAACCCTGGGCTTCATTCCTACCATGAGAATGACCCGCAGGCGATATCGAAAGTTCTGTGTCCTCCTGTTGCCTGTGCTGGTACAGGGACACATCTCTCACCTCCACTGCTTTTCCTCCTCCCGCCTGCCTGCCGACTCCTAAGCCCTTGAGATTCAGAACCTGCATCTTCTCCCCAGATGCTCGAGCAAGAATTGGGAGCTCTGCCTCTTGGCTCTTCTAGTTCCATTTATATTATTCGATCACAGTGTTTATTGTGAAACTTTTGGTTTGCTTAACTGTCTCCCTCCCCTAGACTGTGACTCTGAGTATGGAAATTGTGTCTTCTTGCTCTTCCCAGGAATTCCCAGCCCTTAGCACAGTGTCTGCGCTGGGTAGGCTCCCTGTGAATTCAGGCTGAGTGAATCCATCAGTCTGTGAATCCTGTGCTAGCTCCAGTTCTGTCTTCTAATTTTCACTGTTTTCCTCATTCAGATCCTTTACTCCCCATTTCTTTCCTATCATTTTTGCCATCCCTTTCCTGCTTCTCCTGTGTGTAAGGGGAACCATCACAGTGAGGTCTTATTTTAACAGCCCTTGTCATTCAATGATACTGTTTCTTATTTTTGGTCTTTGAGCCAATCAGTTCCATAACCCCTTCTGCAGACCCTCTTCTTGGCTATTTAAAAAATTCTTTTGGAATTGGCAGGATTTGTAGCTTGGGTCACTGTTAGAAGAGTATTATGCTTTCTTCATCAATGTATGTGGCATTGATTTTATTAATGACCCCTTATCTTTTGTAAAGAAAAGAATTTTTACCCAAATTATATACAATTTAAATATTAGAGTCTGGATTAAACAAAATGAGGCATCTGTGAAGTCAAGGGTTGGAACAGTCAATAAGTTCCCTTTGATTTATAAGATTCTGCAGTTGTTTTACAGTAGTCTTTTCATCTCAGTATCAATCTGTTTGAGTCTTGTTCTCAGAAATTCTCTCAATATGAAAAGTCAGAGTCCAGGCAGAAGTAATTCAATACCAAATTATTTCTGGACATTTGATTACAAAGTTGTATGTGATTTTTATGTCTACCTGAGATTTTGAATTAATGGGATATACTCATTATCAGTTATAAAAAAAATGGGATACATGATTCATTATAAGTCACATATTTGGATGCTGTTAATGAAAGTCTGACTTTTAACATGAACAAAATATTTACACTTCTTTTTCTTTCCTTCACCTGCCCCTTTCTGCCCTTCGTCATGCTGTCCCTCTTTCTCAAACTTGTTTACAAGAAATCATAAGGTAGAGATAACATGGTCACATCACTTCAGGAGAACTTACACTGGCTCTCTCAGGGGCCATCAGCAGCTCAAAATTAGATTGGATTACAAACTAAGACAAGTGGAGTCATGAACTCTCTGTGGACTGAGGCTGATCTTCAGGCTATTTCAAGATCCAGTGGTATCGGCTAAGATGCAGTTTACAGGATGACCCTGGAGGGATCTTTTCCAAAGGCAGGAGTTTGTGTCTGGTGCTTGATTCCTCTCAATGTTTGTCTGGGTCTTACCGGTTTGCTGACTGTAAAGTGAGGGTGCTTTGACAGTGTGCAGATGTCCTTGAAGACCAGAGCCATTGACGGTGGCACTATTCAGAAGAAGGTAGACTTGATTTTAGGACACCTATGTGCCTATAGCTGAGTCCTAGTTTGAATAATAGTTTCTGTGAATTCATTCTGGAGGTTGGCCAGAGCTGCTTCTCGGCCAACAGCTAGAGCCTAGGCATCTGGGCCAGTGTTGTCCAATTAAGCCCCCATTCCCAGGTAAGGGCTGTCTTATTGTCTCAGCCCTGACCATATGTTAGGGCAGCAGGGGTCCATAACCTTCTCCTGCCTTTCTTCACGGCAGGCAGAAGAGCACTGGAGGGATTTTTCCTTCTAACAGGTCTAGATCCAGATACTGATCATTTGGGGAATAGTAATAATAATTGGTATCATGTATCAAATGCTGAGTATGTTCCAGACACTGCATTTAAAACTTAATGTGATTTGTCCCACTTAATTTGTATGGCCACTCTGTGAGGTAGCTAACTGTTAATAATCCCATTTTATGGAGCAGATGTCTGAGGCTTACAGAGGGTATGTAACTTACTAAAGGTTACTCAGCTACAGAGTGGTGAAGGAGCTAAAATGTATGCCCAGACATTCCATGTCCAGAGGCTGAGCACTTCGTCACCGCCATGTTGCCTCTGGACACCTCCCGAGTGATAAGGCATATGGTCCGAGTCTGAATTCCTGCCTCTGCCTTTTGCTCTATGGGCATATTTATTTATTTTCTCAAAACCACAGTAGCTCACATCTGTGGAAAAGAAATTTAAAAATCTACTTCATAGAATTGTTTTGAGAGTTTAGTATGTGTAAAATGCTCGGTAGCTTCGTATGCATGTTACGTGCTCAATAAATAGTAGCTAGTCTGATTTAAAAGAAAAACAAACAAAACTTGCCTAGCTCTAGACAAAACAATGCATTGTTAAGAAGCCAAAGGATATCTGTGGTTGTGGTTTACTGGGTAGGTTCATAATATCTTTATAGGTCCATTCATTTTTGAAAGTCAGACTGGAAGGAATATCAGATTTGAAAAATTCTGTATATGGAACAAAGAACCATGAAGTAGAAACTAAAAGACTGGAATTCTAGACCTAGATTTGCGATAAGCCGACTAGGTGAACTTAAGCTAACCATGTAAACCCTTCTGAGCTTTCTTTGTTTGTATGTTTCAAGATCAAGGGTTCCATGTGGGAATGGGGACTAGTAAATTAGATGTGCTCTATAGACTTTTTAAGTAAAAAATTCTGTAATTCCGAATCTAAGCTAATACAAACTGGTATTATAGTGGTTGAGTAAATAATACTCAGAGTTCCCACTCTTCTCGTTTTTCTCTTGTCTGAATGGAACCCAATCAGAAGCAAGGGATTCACCATTCTGAGCCATTTCCAGGAAGTTCTGAGACAACGTGTGTTGCCATTAGCAGCTCTAATGAGATGGTCCCTTAATTGACAAGACAGACCTTACCTTAGCTGATAGAATTTCATTCTTCTTATTAGTCATTGAGGACCCTGAGCAAACATTTCTTAACCCTCTGCCATCCTTACAGAACACATTTATAACTTTTGCTTGTATTCCTGCTCTTGGATTAATAACTATCATTTATTGCTAGCTGTGTGCGGTATTATTTACATTATTTACTTTACTCTTTGTATACCTATCACCTTGTGTTTCAAAGAGTGTTCTTTTATGCCACTAATTTTTAACTCCTTCTGGCCTAAGAAGAAATGGTCTGAAAGCTCCCTCTGCACTCTCCCTTATCTGCATGTTATCAGTGCAGATGTACCAAACCCTGCCTGGTGTAATAGACTTGGATTTGAGCAATTCCTTTTACTAGCACTTTATCTTTGGACAAATTGCTTAACCGTAGGCATCAGTGTTGATGTCTGTAAAATGAAGAAGATCCACCTATTGGGGACATCATGGAGCTTAAAGAAAATGTCATTGAAATGAAGTACAAGCCAGCACATAATGAGTGCTAGCATTCCCTATGTAGCTAACCTAATAATGCCCAAATCTAGAAAGGGGAAAAAGCACTTTACATTAAAAGACCAAAATAAAACAAAGTTGAGGAAATATTTGCTATTTATTCACAAATGATAATATTATTAATGTATGAAGAATTGTTACAAATTATTAAGAAAATAGCTAAATTCCTAATTTTAAAAAATGGACAAAGGGCCTAAACAAATAAAAGTATTTAACCTTACAAATGTGCATTTAAACCCTAATATATACTTTTTCTGATAGGATTAATTCTTTTTTTTTTTGGAATAATGATGGTGAGGGTGTTAGATCCCAAGCATCAGGTCTATTTCTCTCTACCCAAACCACGCCACTTGGGGGCACATGGAGAAGAATTCTGTAGCCCCTCGTTCATCTCGTCCTGCTCTCTGATCTCCTCTGCACCCCACATTTGCACTGCCTCTGCCCTTGCTCCATGCAGAGAATGGACATCCTGATGTTGGCTAATTTCTCAGACCCTCTTTGGGAAAGTGGGCACAGGTCAGTGCTGTTCCTGGGTGCTCGAGCCTGTCTGAGGTGTTCAGCCATGCTTCCTTCCTCCCTCCTTCCCAGCCGCAGCCTAGCTCTTTTTCCGGGTCCTCTGCACATCTTCCTCAAGGTCCCCCAGCATCTAAGCTTTCTTCCTTCCCTTTCTGATTCTTTTCCCCTCCCTCAGTTAGGTGCTTCTGGGTCTCTTCTAGAGGCAGAGTGGTCTGGTTCTTTGTCTTTTCTTCCAAATCTGTCCTTTACTTCTGAATCCTTTCTCTGTTATTCAGTAGCATCACCTCAGCCATGCCCAATGGATGCCCCATGATCTACTTCTATGAGACAGAAGCCAGAAAGTTAAATGAAATTTTGGGAATGAAAATCACACTGTTCACTATATTAAAATTCCGTTATATTCTGTATCTCCTACTCCTTGTGTATGTACTGGAGGATGAAGGTCATATGGGGCAGGGCTTGCCTTCATTTGGCTCTAGCTAAAAGGCTGTAGACTAACACATATTCTGAGGTCATCAAGGAGACCTGGGTTTCCGCTGGTCAGGTTGAGCAAACTGGCCAACCTGGGGTAACGGATTTTAGAACCCACAAAATGAAGGGAAGAAACAATGGCTATCAAGGACATTTTCACTCCAAAGATCAGTTATAAATATCCATTAATTGAAGGAGAGAGTGAGGAGAAGGCAGAAGTGAAGAGAGAAAAGGTTTAACTAAGCACCTGCCTCTGGCCAGCACTGTGATTCAGCTTTCACATGTGATGAATCTTCTCGAGGATGCTGTGTAGTAGATCCATTTTTTTGTTCACACGTTGCAGATAAAGAAATAGAGGCTTGCAAAGATTCAGTGATTTCTTACACACTGAGGAAAGTGTCTGAGCCAGGATCCAAACACGGCTTGTGGAAAAGCAGAAAACCAATACTGAAAGGAAACACATCCAACATCGTAATTCTGTGGTCTTGGTTGTGAGGTCTTTAGACTCCAAACTTTCCACGTAAGCAAGGAGCAGTCTCCTTACAAAGGTAAAAGGGCAGCAGCACTTTTGGTTTCTCTCCTGAGTTGTTCATTTAGAAAAACAAATAAAGCAAAACAAATGAAAACAGAACCGAAAACAAACAAACAAAAAAGTATTTTGTGTCAGAAACAAGAATCTCCAGCTCTAAGACAGATGAATTCATGGTTCTCTAAATATTTGTTCTAATAGATTTTGACAATCTCCTTCAGACCTCTGCTTTCTATTCTACTTCACAATAATAATAAGAGAAAAGTGAAAGAATCAGTCTTAAACTTGAACTCCAAATAATAAAAAAAAAACTGTTCTTGACTTCAGAAAGTTTGGTCATTATTGTACTGGAAACCTCAGTGGATTTCTAACCATGTTGTTTCTTGAATGCTTGCTGACTAGGATGACACTCTAAATAAGCTGAACAGAATTAATTCAAGAATATGAAGATAATTTCTACTTGTGTGTCTCAATCTGATACTTGCCATATGGGAGGCTCACATCATTCTCGCGGCAGGCCTAATTTATGGCAAACACAAATCCACATTCGGGGAATAGGGGAAAACACAGCCCTTCTCCTCTTTATTTTTATAAGATCGACTGTGGACTTTTTACTTCGCTTTGCCTGCACTGATTCTAATTTAATTAAATGCAGATTTCTTGGCAGTAGGGGTGGGAAGTAGGTTGCCACTGACGGGTACAGGAAGAATATCAACAACACCACTGTCTTAATGAATTCAGGCTGCTATAATAGAATGCCATAGACTGGCTGGCTTATAATCAACAGAAAGTTATTTTTCATAGTTTGAAAGTCTAGGATGTCCAAGTTCAAGGCACTGGCAGATTTGGTGTCTGGTGAGGGCCTGCTTCTCAGTGCACGGATGGCTGTCTTCTGGCTTTGTCCTCACGTAGCAGAAGGGTCAAGGGAGCTCTCTGGGGTCTCTTTTATAAGGGCACTAATCCCATTCATGAGGGGCTCTGTACTCATAACCTAATCACCTCCCAAAAGCCCTGGCTCCAAATACCATCACACTGGGGATTAGGTTTCAACATATGAGCTTGGTGGTAGAGTTGGGTGGGGGGAAACAGACATTCAATCTGTAGCAACCACCAAAATGGAAGGGATTCTTTGGCAGGTGAAGTTTTCTGATTTTTATATTAGCTCAAGATGGCAATGTACTTATAAAGGGCTTGTGTTGAAGCTGTGCATTCAAAACATTTCCCACAGAAGTGTAAAAATATTTACTGTCTGTCTGAACATATGAAGATGGAGGCTGAAGGAAATATGAGGAAGGCTTAAGCTCCTATTCGGCCCTTCCTTGGGTCTTCCCTGGGAGAGAATGACTCTCAGGACTTTGTACTTACTCTTCCCAATCAGTCAGGAGAGCCGTTTTAAGTCCATCTTAAAGCTTACGTGCACATCTTTTCCCGAGATTCAAAACAACAAAACAGAGACTTAGGTTTGGAAACTGATTCATTGAACAAGATGAACCGAGACCTGTTTGAGCGCCAACTGCATGCCAAGAACTTATTAGCTCCTCTGTACTTGCAAATCTAAGTTTTGCTCTTTTCTTATTATAAGATTTGTGATCCCTGCAATCTCCAGTCACCAGATGTAGCCCCACGCGGGTTGTCATCATCTTCAAATTGAGTACAGTCATAATAACTAATACATCAAAGTGCTTCAGATGTGTGGAGCACTGTTCTAAGCGCTTTCTGTGCATTTGTTTAATACTCACAATAGACTGCCAGATATTTCTCCAGGAAAGATGGGTTTATTGGGGATCAGAAGAGAATTGCAATTAGGGATCTGTAACCATGGTGAGCCATGTGCAAGTCCCTGGGTGGAAGGGAAGAAGAGTGCTTTTATAGAGAGGAAAAGGAAGTCGAGAGGGCTAAGATAAACAAAGAGGCCATGGCTTTTTATTGGCTGGGTCCTTGCCAGGAAAGAAGAAGAGTCTTTCTGTTTCCTGTTGGGCTCTACCATCACAGGGTGTGAGAACTCCCCCTTGGTCTCCCAACTCTATTTAATTGAGGTTTCTGTTAATTAATTTTTTATGATGGGAGGAGTGGAAAACTGCAGTAGAAGTGAATAGATAAGGAGAAGCTGGACTGTGAAGGGCCTTGCGTACCATGTTAGTAGATTTGTCTTTCTCTTCTGGGCAGTTGAAGACTGGACTACAGGAGTGTCTAGTGACCAAGGGCACATTGCAGAGGTTATTGGCAAACAGGTCAGGCTGGAGCTGCTGAAGGTCTGAACCAAAGAAATGCCTTTGGCTATGGAGAAAAAGGGATGAAAGCATGAAATATGCGGAATTTTCTGCCTCAAAAAAGAAATGAACAGAAATTAGGAAGAATGAAATATATACAAAAAAGATAATAAACATGGCAAATGATTAAATTTTTTAAAGTCAGCAATAAGGGTAAATGTATACTAAGTTTAAGAAATTGATACTTAAAAGAATAAAATAGTAATAAGTAATATAACGATGTAATCTAATAATAAAACAAAGAGAATAAAAAAGCACTTCAGTGATAAGAGAGTAAGAAAAACTATAACAAAGAATCAAAGTGATATAGTATGCCACAACACTGTAAGAAAGAGTCACTTGGGATTAGGATTTCGGAAAAACAAACTTTCAGCAAGTTTAAAAAATTAGTATGATAAAAAGTATGAGTTCCCAATTGGAATTCTCAGATGTAGCAAATTCCGTGACTCCTTGGTAGGGAGGGGAGGTAGGAAGGCCTCTAAGGGGCAGGTAGCATCTGAGGTCTTGCCTCTGATGACTGTGAAGGTCCAGGAGGGATCCCCTACATCTAAATGGTGTAATCAGTCATCCTTCTGCCCCCGTGGCTCTCTCCCCTCAGACCTTACGTGCATGTACTGCCAGGAGCCACTGGCTTTCTAACTTGCATGACTCCATTGAGGATCACGCTGTTAAGTGCAATCAGTAAAAAAGGGAGAGGGGAACATGTAGGAGGCAAAAGAAAGAGAGGACGATAGTTTGATTTGGAATGTTTTGAGTTCGAAATACCTGAAGTTCATCTAAGGCACTGTACCCAGTAAGGATCTGGGTGTTCAGCTTAGTGGTAGGAACGGAAATCAAGACTTGGGAGTTATTGTTGTTCCTGGGGAGAAGGACCAAGCGACAGAGTGAAGAGAGGACTGGTCAGTAATGTGCTGGGAGTAAAGATAAAGCCAGGGAAGCAAAGGCTAGAAGCGAATGTATGTCAAGAAAAGAAGCCAGAGGGCTTCCCTGGTGGCGCAGTGGTTGAGAGTCCGCCTGCCGATGCAGGGGACACGGGTTCGTGCCCCGGTCCGGGGAGATCCCACATGCCGCAGAGCGGCTGGGCCCGTGAGCCATGGCCGCTGAGCCTGCGCGTCCGGAGCCTGTGCTCCGCAATGGGAGAGGCCACAACAGTGAGAGTCCCGCATACCGCAAAAAAAAAAAAAAAAAAAGAAAAGAAGCCAGAGATGGTCGGCAGCTATTATTAGTATTAGGAGAATTAAACTCGTGACATTGGGCCAACGGAGAGAGATCCCTGTGTTGGGCCCTGCTGTTGACTGGGGCTTACAGAGACAGGGACAGTGATTTCTCAAGGTCCTTTGTACTCTTGTTTCTGTTGACCAAGGTGAGCTTAAATCTAATATTTTTTTGATCCCTGCTGTTGGTATCGTTTAGAGTTCTTTTTTTATTCCCCATGAGCATCAGTTCAAAGATAACCTTTATTCATTGGACCATGAATGAACAAAGAGGGATGGAAGTTCAGAGATATCTGTGGGAGCACCTGTGCTGCCTGAGTTCTCTCCAAACTTAGTAAATGATCCCTAAAGATGAGAGGATTCAAATTCTGGCTTCCGCTGAGAATTGAATATTCCCCCGAACTGCCTGACGCACAGCCCCAGCTGAGACCTAATGCAAGTATTTTGCTTAAGAGAACTTGCAGATGCGAGGTGCTTCTAACAATATGTGTCAAGCAGTGTGTAGCCGATGGTAGGAGTTAGATTTATGCATATTATGGTTGTCCGTTTCCAGCTGCTTTTGTGAAGTCAAACTTTTTTTATGTTAACAGATCACATTACTAACACATTTAGTGGAGAATAATGAGATATGGTGGTGATACATCATTGGCAGCTCATAGCGCCATTTGAAAACATGCTTGTTTTTAAGTCTGCAATAATGGGTCAAAGAGTGAGAGGCACACTGACATGCACACAGTCACAACACGGCTCTGAACAGCTAGTCCTGAGTAGCTCTTTGTAAGTGTTTTATTGCCAGGAGGGAACCTCAACTGTGGCTCACAAGAGCGCCCTATTTCTCCTGATTAACTAAGGGGATAAAGACATCTCAAAGTTGAGATAAGTGACCTGTGGGATTTGCTAAAATTCTGGAGAGCACTCTGTATACGATGAAATGGATAGAGGTTACCTCTGGGGATTAGCACTGCATCGATTCTGTAAAAAGCTTGTTTGATCTTGTAAAAACAAATATTCAGGGGCTTCCCTGGTGGCGCAGTGGTCGGGAGTCCGCCTGCCGATGCAGGGGACACGGGTTCGTGCCCCGGTCTGGGAAGATCCCACATGCCGCAGAGCGGCTGGGCCCATGAGCCATGGTCCCTGAGCCTGCGCGTCCGGAGCCTGTGCTCCGCAACGGGAGAGGCCACAACAGTGAGAGGCCCGCGTACCGCAAAACAAACAAACAAACAAACAAACAAAAATATTCAGCTCACCCAGAGGCTAAGGGCACCTCAAGAGAACATTGCAGTTGCCATCCTGGATTGTCAGAGCATTCTCTACAGCCAGTAGTCTGGTCTCTTTCTCTCTGTGTGTCTCCTTTTTCTTTCTTTCTCCACCTCTGTTTTACCCTTGGAGGAGTCTGGATGGGGAGGGGAATGAAGCGTATTATACAGGATAACATAAGGTCCTCTGTCTTGGTTCTACACCCCAGGCTTAGGAGCAACCCCCCGATAGCATTCCCTCTGTGGCTCTGGCATCCCATTAATTTACCTAAACCTTTTATAATCAAGCATTGACTTTCAGCATTTACTATTTCATGGGATAACAAATCCCGTAAGTGTCCCTATTTTGTGGGAGGTGAGATATTCTATTTATTAAAAGCTTTACATCATTCAAGATTTGGGAGGTGAAGAAAAGCCTCTTAGGCAGAGAGCATAATGTATGACTGCTACGTCTGAAGAATTAAGAATTAGAGAGATTCTGTTCGAGCACATGAGAAGGGGTGATGGTGATGACCAATGAGGCTAAGGAGGTGGAGAGGGGCGAGGTCATGGAGAGCCTTAGTGCAAGGCTGAGCATTTGAACTTTATGCTAGAAGGGAACAGAGGGGAGGGGTAAAGGACTCATCTTTGGGTTGTAAAATACCAGTAGTATCCCTCAGGAGTTTTCCAGTTCCAGCAGTGATTATTTAAAACTAAAAACACTTGCATCAGGATGTGGAAGAGAGAATACGTCATTAAATTCCCGTAGCTGCATGTAGCATTGAATTCTTCCAGGTAAAAAAGGTTGATCTGGTGGGCTTAAATGGAATGACATTTTGAGCTCTTGAAAATGGGCACAAAAGTGAACAATGAATTTGACTGTGGACAAAGGCACGTAGGATGCCAGGGCTCAGATGACTCACTCCATAATCATCATTATTCTGTGTGCTATTGAATATAGCCCTGGGAAGGGCCTGAGACTCATGACAGACTGTTTATCAATGCCCTGGGCCAGTACTCTACTTCAGGAAAAACAGTTAACAAAATAATGGTCAACAACATGAACATATTTGGTCTTTGGACCAAATAGAAAATTTTATCCTACCAATGTACGAATGCCACAGTATAGACCTGGGAACTAAACATTGAACATTAACATGACTAGATTTATAGAGAATGTTGGGACCAGAAGGAGCCTTAGAGATCAGATCTTATGGTGCTTTTATTTTGCAGGTTAGGAAATGGAGGCTAGGAGATATGAAATGGCTTGGTCATGGACACAGAGGTTAGGCAGCAGGGCCAGAATCCTGACCTTCTGATCTGTGACTGTCTCCTCCCCTGCTTTTCCACCTCACTGTCAACACAGTCTTTGGTTTGGTCTGTTATATGTCTTGAAGATTTTTCTGGCCTATTTCTCTCATGGGTAATGCTCACTTAGTGGCTGCTTTTCAAATCCTGAATCGTTTTCAAAGAAACATCCATAATGGGATCTATTTTCTTGTTTACCCTTTAAGGAGCACATCAATTTATGTTTTAATGTTTTCCCCCCACAAGCAAGGGCTAGGCATAGGGCAAAGCTTGTTGATGTCCTGAGATGGTGGCAGGGCACCTCTCCCTGAGATGTGGGAGAGCGAAGAACCAATACCCAAGGACAGGCACCGAGCCAAGTTAAGGAACCCAGACTCTGTGAAGATAAATCCAAGAGGCCCAGACAGACCAACAGGAATCCAGGCACAGAGAATGGGCAGTGCATTCTGGGAGGCCAATGAGTAGGAAGGATAGAAATGAGCAGAGGACTTCAAGGCCGTTAAGAATTTCCAAGGAGGAAACTGGGTGCTCAGTGTTGCTTTATAAAGTAGCTATTTCTGTGCTTCCTCTTGTGTTTGTGTGTGGGGTATTTAAAGAGGCCAAAAATGTGTGAAATCAAATCCTCTTCACATATTATATTTTCACATTGATGTTTCCAGGGACATCAGTTATTTCAGCTGCACCAGATGTGTGGCCTTTGTTGGTAGAGTCACCAGGCCCTCTTGTTTTCCTCCTGGAAACAGGCCACCTTTGAAGGTGACAAATGACACACGTCAGCACACTCTGATCTTTCGTTGGGAACTATACATGGTGTTGTAGGCCTCTGGGCCTCACAAGCGCTCTCTCTGTTGCTTCATGGAGCACATAGAATGCTATTACTTATCTCACCGAGCTGTTGGGAGGAACACATGAAGTAAACTTTGTAAAGCTACTCTCGCAGTACCTGGCACATTCCCGGCCCTCCACACATGCGGTTCTCTTGAGCTGCCCTCCACCGATCTCACAGGTCACAGGACTTCCGGTTAGGAAATATGTAATTAGATGCAGTTGGTTTGTTAGGTGTCTCCTTTATTTTTAGATCTGTGCCTTTCCGTTTAATCACCACAATACCTTCTATATGTACTGCTTGGGCATTTTAAAAGAAACTAAAGAAATAGAAGACATAATTTGAGAGGCTAAGAGAGATATTGAGATTGTCTAATTCAACGTCCTTCTTTCATAGACAACAATCTAAGACCTAGAACATCTGCCAAGGTCACACAACTAGGTGATAGCAGGACTGTGGATAAAAGCCATGACTTCTGGCTCTGATCTGGCCCTCATTCTATCATGTAACTCATCCCAGCCATCAGGACACCCACTAGTCTTTGGTGCATTGTCTACTCAGAGAAATAGTATAATCAGTGGTAATCTAGAAATATGTCATCGCTGAGACTCAGAGTGGACTAGCTCTTTGGTTATTGACCTTGGTGTTTAGTGAGATACTAACTATATGTGTTATAATTCATTAAGATAGAAAGCAGTAGAACCCAAGGAAGTATCTCCCAACCAAGCTATACTGCTTGTAACTCCTCTTCTTTGCAGTGCACTTTGGTTTTAGGGAAGTAGAGTCTGGTAGAATAGAAGATGAAACACCAAGCAAGATATTTTAACTAACTCCTTCACCCATTCAACATGCTATGTGCTAGGTACGAGGGATAGAAGGAGATAAAAGTACACGCAGTTTTTTATCCTCAGGGAGCTTTCGGTCTAGTGGGAGAGCTAGACATTAAACAGATAATGACACAAATAAATGTATATTTCAAACTAATTTAGTGCTATAAAGAAAAGCATAGGGTGCCGCTATGAGAAAACGTGATGCCAATATAACCTAATTTACATTAGACGGGGAGGTTTTGAAAAGCTTCCTTGAAAACGTGGTTTTTAGGCTTATAAATTAAGGGTACGCCAGAGTCACGGAGGTTTATGGGTAAGAGCATTGCAGGCAAAGGGAATAGCAGTGCGAAGCCTCTGAAGCGGGAAATAGATTGACACATTCAGGAAATTGACAGAACATCCTTTAGGAACTGAATGGATCGTAGTGAATGTGGAGAGGAGAGTGGCGTGGCATGGCTGGAGAGGTGGTCGGGTCAGATCACCCAACACAGGCCTCACAGGCCAGAGTAAACGACGGATTTATGAGATTTTTTTTTTTTAACATCTTTATTGGAGTATAATTGCTTCACAATGGTGTGTTAGTTTCTGCTATACATATACGTATATCCCCATATTTCCTCCCTCTTGCGTCTCTCTCCCACCCTCCCTATCCCACCCCTCTAGGTGGACACAAAGCACTGAGCTGATCTCCCTGTGTTATGCGGCTGCTTCCCACTAGCTATTGGGTTTACATTTGGTAGTGTATATATGTCCATGCCACTCTCTCACTTTGTCACAGCTTACCCTTCCCCCTCCCCATATCTTCAAGTCCATGCTCTAGTAGGTCTGTGTCTTACCCCTAGGTTTTTATTCTGAGTACAATGGAAGCTACTGGAGGACTCTAAGAAGGGTAGGGACATGGCAAATAACTGATGGGAAAGAGGTAAGGACAGAAATAAAGAGATAGAATAGAGGCTTCTATAACAGACCAGGAGAGATGACAATGACTTGAAGTAGGATGGGGGGGCGGGCAGCGGAGCTGTAATAGACAACTTTAAGGTATACATTTGAGTTATAACTAACGGGATGTGTTGATGGATGTACTGGATCATGTGCTGAGGTAGGAAACCCTGGAGGTCAAGGTGGCAAGCACAGCCCAGCTTTGCAGTGCAGTCTGTGTGCCCCTGGGCAAATCCACAAACAGACATCGCCTGATGCTCAAGCCTAAAAAGCCCATCTTTAAATGAATCTTGAATACACGTGGCCAAATGGGTCTCACAACTTTTCTTCCAGTTTAGGATTTTTTTCTTTTTCTTTTTTTTTTGTGGAACGCGGGCCTCTCACTGTTGTGGCCTCTCCCGTTGTGGAGCACAGGCTCAGGACGTGCAGGCTCAGCAGCCATGGCTCACGGGCCCAGCCGCTCCGCGGCACGTGTGATCTTCCCAGACCGGGGCACGAACCCGTGTCCCCTGCATCGGCAGGCGGACTCTCAACCACTGCGCCACCAGGGAAGCCCCAGTTTAGGAGTTTTGATACTTGATATTTTTCACTCCTTTCTGTGAAAATTTGTTCAAGTCTGAATTAGTGGTCACGGTAGGGATTACTTCATTATTGGTTTACTGGCTGATAAAGACAAAATATAACTGGATCATGTAGTTATTACTAATTAGTTTAAAAAGATTTTGGAGGGATATTACATAAGCCTGAAGATTTCATTGCACCACTTTGGGAATCTCTTTTTATGCAATTGTTGAATTAAAAGCTAACAAAGGTAATTTCTTAAGAAAATACCATTATTTTTCCTAACTATGAAATCAAAAGTCCTTGTCCAAAAATGAATTTTACTAGTTATGAGAATCTACCTATTCTTCTGCGTTAGTCCTTGTCCTTTCCTGTAATAAACTTGAATTTTTATCAGCAGTCCTCACATGATTTCTTTGCGAAAAATATTTCTCTGCATAGAAGAAAGTTTATCATTTGGAATGTTAAATGCAATTATATTGACATATGGTGATAATGGGATAAAGCATACGGGTTAAAGGTTGCGGGAACCATAGCTTGGCAATTAGCGATGTAAATGAAACATTCATTATCCATCATGCTGAGAAGTTGATGAATTGTACAGCGAATCTGAGCCCACAGTTAGGACTGAGATAAGTCATTTCAGACAATACAGTTGAGTATTTATGAGCACCAGGGACAATGTTTCAGATTCCTGTCATAGAGATTTCTTTACCTATTGGTTTACGTTGAATAAAGACCTTACAAAGTCCAAACCACAGCCCTTTCCTTCCACAAGAATATACATGAAAATCCAAAACCTTCTCTTAAGATGAAGCATTTTGAGAGCTAAAGTGACTAGATGTTGACAATATTTCCCATAAAAGTCCATTCCAGAAAAAAGATGTACAGTAGATTATTTGTCTTGAAGAAGGGCCTTGGCATATCTCACAATAGAACCTTGATTTTGGAGGGAAACTATACATTTAGAGGTCTCAGTCTTTCCCCCAATCCTGCAGGTTGGATTATGCAGAAGTAATTGCTATTTTTTAATTCTCTACCAAATAACTAAGGGGACAGTAAGATACTTCAAAAAATAGAAGGTCTAAGCTTTTTACTTTACCTATTGACCATTTAATTATCTTGTGCATACATTCTAAAGTATTTCCTGTGAACACGAGTATCGTCCAGAAAATTTTAATCTAACATTGATTTTATATTTTACTGAAACCTATACTTCTCAAGCTCTTCAAAATTTTAGTCATACAAAATAGTGCCTTAAAAAGTGAGAAGGAATCATTGAGGAAATGTTAAGATTTCTTTTATTTAAGATAACTTGTGATTTAGCTAGAAAGCTCAAGACTTCAACCAGTAAGGAGATGGTGATGGCCGTGGTGCTCAGTCTTTGCCCAGAATGAGAAGTGCCTTTGTTAACAGCTTAATTTGTGCTGAGGCTCAAGTAAGGTCAAATCAGGGCATGCCAAAACGGTGAAAGCTAGTAATAATAATAGTAACATCTGACATTTCTTTAAGTTGACTTTATGCCATTTTTCAGTTCTCCACTACGTATGCTAAACCAGGCATTGTTCTAAGCACGTAAAATAAACAACTCAATCCATCTTTCTAATAAGCCAAAGAAGCAAATCATATTATCATCCCACTTTACAGATGAGGACCCTGAGGCTCAGAGGCGAGAAATGATCATCCAATGATCCAAGTTCACACAGCTAGTAAACAACTGGGCTGAGCCTCAGACCCTGCCCTCTGCAACCCCAAAGTCCTCATCAAACCACTTCGCTACTGAGTGTGCTCCACGCTGATTGTCCCCCACTTCTGACTGTCCCATCCTTGCAGACTTGCTCCAATTTGGGGGCCCTCTTCTCTTCATCATCAGGCATCCAGCGCCTTCCCCTTTAATCATCTCCCCCTATCAAACCAGAAATAATTAGCTCTTAAGACTTTTTTTTTTTCCGGTACGCGGGCCTCTCACTGTTGTGGCCTCTCCCGTTGCGGAGCACAGGCTCCGGTCGCGCAGGCTCAGCGGCCATGGCTCACGGGCCCAGCCGCTCCACGGCATGTGGGATCTTCCCGGACCGGGGCACGAGCCCGTGTCCCCTGCATCGGCAGGCGGACTCTCAACCGCTGCGCCACCAGGGAAGCCCAGCTCTTAAGACTTTTAAGAGAAAGTCATCCATGTCAATGAGTTAATTTGTTAAGGCATTCCTGCCTTAAGAGAATGCTGGTCTCTCTAGAAGAGGTTGCCTTGGCGGTCTAGTGGTTAAGACTCTGCGCTTCCAATGCAGGGGATGGGGGTTTGATTCCTGGTAGGGGAACTGGGATCCCACATGCCACGTGGCGTGGCCAAAAAATTAAAAAAAAAAAAAAAAAAGAAGAGGTTGGACCAGGTCAGTCCTCTGATCAAAAACACCATTGGCCTACAGTGGTGGTTTTCACTGTGTTCCCAAGCCTACCTCCAGAGATTCTGACTTAATTGGTCTGGTCTGGGGCCCAGTCACTGGTGTTATTAAAAACCTTCTTAGGGTGTCTCTAAGAAGTTGGGAGTTGGGAAGTTGGGAACTTCCCAACTGGGAACCCCCGGATACAAGTACATGCTCTGGTTCCCTCTAACCTCATCTACTAGGACTTCCTCCCAACCCCTCTCCACCTCCCGTTATAGACGTGCTGACTTCTTTGCTGTTCCTGGAACATGACAAGCATGTGTTTTTGCCTCATGGGCTTTGCATCTGCTGTTCCCCTTTGACTGAAACACTGTTCCCCCAGATATCTGCATAGCTAGCTCAGTGAACTTACTCTAGTTCTCTGCTCAAATGTCATCTAAACAGTGAGTGCTTCCCTGACCACCTTTTATAAGATAATAACTCAGGAATAACTAGGGATCTTCCTCAGGAATGGAGATCATAGGATTGGGAGAGTGGTGACAGTTACCATAGAAAGAGTAGGACCTGGTGTCGGGACGAGCTAAGAGCTAGAGGATTTGGGTCAGAAATGTAGTTGTGTCACTGGCCTGAAGACCAGGTGAGCAGTCCCTGTGCATCTTCCAGAAGATGTTAAGACCTAGGAGGATTTGACTGAAATGAGATGATGTAAAACCAAGTTTACACTCAAGAAAACTTCAGGAGTTCTAGGACAAATGTAAAGAGATAACAGTCCTTGCATACCTGAAATATGGGTAGAGGAAGAAAATGCTTTTTAAAATGACAAAGTATAACGATCGTGTTGTTCCTCTTTGTCATTTCTAAGAGATGCGTGCTGGCTGTTTTCATCCATAGCCCCAACATCGTAAGATTTTTCTTTTTTGTCTTTCAGTCTTTCACACAGGTGTTTAGTGAACAAAGGTGTTTTTTTCCATGTGTACTTGATTTTCTGTCTAATCGTACTCAGCTCAGTTTGGCAAGTGACAGGGAGACTTTTTTTCCTCTTTGGGACTGAAGTATTGTTTTACAATTCACTTAGTGATCACAGCGTGCTAAGAACTTGACGTAAATTATCTGTTTTTTTACAACCTCTCTGTGGAGTCGACATTAGCGTTCCCATTTTACAGATGAGGAAATTGAAATTCAGGGACAAAAAGTTATTCACGGCTGGTAATAGAATTTGAACTAATGTTTTTCTGCCCCTAAAATCTGCAACCTCTTCACTACCCAACGGCTCCAGATCCCACCTGGTCCCTCCATTTTTAACTTAAAAAAAAAAATCTTAACTTCTCTCTGATTTAGAGAAGTGAGCCTATTCCTTTTCCTCTATTCTGCCCAAGTTTTCAAATAATCTAGTTGTTATTTGAAACCACCCAGTTAAGTTTTAAAATACCTGTCCTTTCCTAGCCCTGCAGACTTAAAATAGGTCTGCGGTCTCCTACACAGTCATTTCATTTCGTTTTCACTTGCTCCTTCTCTTTTTAATTCCCATTTCTCTACTTGCTTTATTCCATCAATTACTTTCCACCTTCTTTTTGTGGGATTATTTCTACCAAAATTAATTAACACATGAGGTCTCCTAAGTAAGTTTCTTTGTTGTTAAATTCCCCTTACCAACAGTTGTAACATAGGAAAGGCAAGAAAAAATTCCGATATGATTATTGCACACATTTATTTAAGATATATTCGTTTGTATGTGATGTGACTGCAGGGTCAACGTATGACAATTAGAAAGCCAGATAACATGAACAGAGAATAGATCGTCCAACACAGATCAACTTTTCTTTCAGTTTGTTCATCCCGGTATCCTCCCAGGGTTTAAAAAGCTTGCTATTTCTTCAATAAAAAGGTTTGGGGGCACTGTGGCTTGTCTATTTCATTCCTGCTCAACCAGTGCGTATACTGATTCCAAGTTTTTCCTTGAGCTGGATGAATTCCAATGGTGACAGCAAAGTTCACTTTGGTAAAGTAAAAATAACTTGGGGGAAAATAAGTGCATATAAAGTAATAGAAAGTAGGAGAAGTGGTGGAATCTTAGGTAACAAATTCCAGTGTAAGAAATTGTATAGTTTATTTGCTTTGATTTGTTTTTTATTTCTTAATATAAATTGTTCCTTTTCCCAGATGGGAAAGTTTTGGAGCAAATATAAAAATTTCCAGTTCACAGAAAAGAGCGAAAAGTGACCTGGTTGTGCTTCTCACCTTTTGTTAGACCACTTAGTTTTTGTTTGTTTGTTTTTGTTTTATAATTGGAGTATAATTGATTTACAATGTTGTGTTAGTTTCAGGTGTACAGCAAAGTGATTCAGTTAGACATATATGTATATATGTGTGTGTATATATAAGAATATATATAAGAACATATATATATTTTTTTTCAGATTCTTTTCCATTACAGGTTGTAACAAGATATTGAATATAGTTCTCTGTGCTGTACAGTAGGCCCTTGTTGTTTATCTATTTTATGTATAGTAATGTGTATCTGTTAATCCCAAACTTCTAATTTATCCCTTCCCCCTCTTTCTCTTTTGGTCACCATAATTTTGTTTTCTATGTCTGTGAGTCTATTTCTGTTCTGTAAATAAGTTTATTTGTATCTGTTTTTTAGATTCCACATATAAGTGATATATCGTATTTTTCTTTCTCTGACTTACTTCACTTAGTATGATAATCTCTAGGTCCATCCATGTTGCTGCAAATGGCATTATTTCATCCTTTTTTATGGCTGAGTAATATTCTCGTGTGTGTGTGTGTGTGTGTGTGTGTGTGTGTATCTCACATCTTTATCCATTCATCTGTTGAAGGCCACTTAGTTTTTGAAATACATGTGTGTGGCTGCCTGTCAATAATTTACATTGTCAGAAGTTGCAATTAGCCTTCCCTGGGGAAGAAGACTTCTGCAAAGTCACAGAGGCTGTCTTTGGTTTTGCTAGAGCTTGGAGACAAATAGTTCCCAGAGTTTCAAGACATATGTATGAACTATAACAAGTGATTGGTTAGGCTCAAATTATGTCTTGCTGTGGTTGAAGTGGCCCAGAATGACTATAGTAAGTTTTTTAAACAACTAAATAAATATTTTCGACAAAATGATTGTGAATATTGAACTGAAGAATCCATCTCTCAGAGAGCCTCTCCATATCAATACTGAAAAGCCACGGCAACTTCGTAATTTCTGTCCGTAGTGGGCACTGGTGTCTGCAAGGGAGAAGCACTGCATTTTGGCTCTAGAATAGGTTAAAAACAAACAACAAACAAAAACCTCTTTTCCTTTAGCAGCCAGGGAGCAGAAGCTGCTTTGGTTTTCCTTTGTCTTTGGAGGCCTTTCCCAGTTGACTCCCTGGTCTAAAGCCCAGAGTGAAGTTCAAGTATTTGTGGGTTAAAAGGCAGTTTGTGTGGGACCAAGTATTCTGTTCTCTTACTTCTTGTCTGGCCAATTTGCTGCAATGTGGCTTTGTATCTGGCATCAATATAGTGGAAGCATCTTAATGAACCCACTGAGTGGCATGCCGTTCATGTTGTCCTTATCACAAAGTGAGCATTTGCGCTGCCATTTAATGGAGTAAGCTGGAGTGGCTTTTCCTTCCTCACTCAGTATACCATCTGCAAACTGCACCTGGGTGGTCTGTGGTCTTTGTGGGCAGTACAAGGAGTATGGTGGCTTCTTCCTCGGGAAATGCTTGGAAATAAAGGCAGAATGCGTTAGCAGATTCTCTGGTCTACCCTTCAGCCAGAATGACATTTAGGTTTGGTTTTCCCCTTTTCTGGTTCTCGCTGAATTTTCTAAAAATCAATGTGCTGAATGAACATTTAGCAAATTTTTTAAAATGTGATTTACCAAAAACTGTTTTTCATGTATACATTTTACAACCATTTGGGACTCTGTTCAATGTTAGCTGAACACCATCCTTGAACATTCTGTTTAAAATAGCCACTCCACTCTGCCACCCAGAAATTCCTCACCCCTGACTCCATCTTACTTTTCTTCATTGCACTTATCCTCATGTGACCTTGTTCTGGTTTGTGTATCTCTCTTGCTAGCACACGAGCTCCTGTGAGCTGGAACTTGGTTCACTTCTATAGTTTCACTCCTAAAGAATGCCCAGCGCATAATAGGACTCCAAGCAATCTTTATGGAATGCTTGGATAAGTAATGCATATTTAACAGCTCTGGAGGATTTGACTTGTTAAAACAAACATGTATTATTTCTATAATCAAAATTGTTGATAAAGTAAAATGCTTTTGGTAGTAGGAATTATTCAAAGTAAAGATTTACATGTTCTTTTTTATTTTTTTAAATTTTATTATTATCATTATTTTATGGTACGCGGGCCTCTCACTGTTGTGGCCTCTCCCATTGCAGAGCACAGGCTCTGGATGCGCAGGCTCAGCGGCCATGGCTCACGGGCCCAGCCGCTCCACGGCATGTGGGATCTTCCTGGACCGGGGCACGAACCCGTGTCCCCTACATCAGCAGGTGGTCTCTCAACCACTGCGCCACCAGGGAAGCCCTACATGTTCTTTTTAAAAAAGATGTAGCATAAAGTTCATACAGAGTCTCACACCACATAAATGTCCAATGATTTATGATTAAATCATAAGGAAATTCAAATTACTTAGGTGATAAGATATTCAAAGGAAGTGGTCAGAGTAGGATGAGGTGAGTTAAAGTTTCTTTTTCTGAAGTGAGTCTGTCATGAAGTGACTTCAACTTCAACTTTCTTTATAAGGCAAAGATAAGAGACCTGAGAGAAAATAAGAAATGCTGGCTGGAGATAGAGACCCTATCTGGAGATAGAGATGACAGTTCTAGTCTAGAGGGTGAACGGCTTTCTGGGGAAGAAAACCATACCTGTGTGATCCTTGTTCTTAGGCAGCAGTGCTGGGCTGGCCAAAGTGGGTCTAGAGGGGCTGGAAGGAGATGGGACAACTTCTGACCCACTGTGGTGCATGTAGCTGGAGAGCAATTTCCAAATCATGGAAGAAAGAATGCAGAAGGTCGGAAAAACGTGACTGTACAACTCACCACTACCTCCAGTCCCCCTTGTCCTTTTGGGAGCCTGAGTGTGGATCCAAGAGGACTGGAAAGCCAGGGAAGATAAGAATAGCAAACAGCAGACCTGCGAGGTAAATGGGACAGTGGACTGAATGAATACAGGAGCCAATATCTATTTCCATTAGCTGAGCTTTTAAACCACTGGTAGAATTGTGCTAGGAAGGCTGCATTCATTTAAAGACTCATGAGAGAGGGTATAATACGTATAGAGGGAGATGATGAGTCTTCTCCACGTTAGGAGAGGAGAAAGAAGAGAAGTCAGCAAAGGAAGCAAGGGAAGAATAACAAGAGGGTTGTTGTCATGCTGTCATAGAAGCCAAGGTTCTGGAAAATCGTTTTTTTTAAAAAAGAGGAGATCAATAGGGTCAAGGGCAACTAAGCAATGGAAAACAAGAAGAAAAGTCATTCTGTTTGAGTGGGCCACCAGTGACTATAGTCAATAGTTTCAGTAGAGGGGAGAGCTTATGTATTTGTTCAACAAATATTTATCCATCACTAGGTATGTGTGAGACACCATCCTAGATACTGGGGAATATAACCATGAACAAGATAGGTGAGACTCTGATTTCATGGAGCTTACCTTCTCCTTGTGGGGGTGAGGCAGGTGTGGTGGTGGTGGAGGTAGACGGTAATAAATAAGGAAAATAAGATAATTTTGAATTGTGTGTGTGTGTGTGTGTGTGTGTGTGTGTGAATTGAGAGTGACAGTGTTAGGGCGGGGGTTGAGGATAATACTCTAGATTGGATTAGGTAGTACTTTAGAGGAAGACCTTACAGAGGAGGTGATAAGAAGAGCCCAACAGAAGAAAAGCTAGGAACAGAACATCTTAGGCTGAAAAATGGCAAATCCAAAGATGCAAAAGCAGGAACAAGGTTGACATATTCAAGAACAAGAAGGCCAACGTGATTGGCCCTCAGAGAGTGGGGGGAAGTAGTACAGGATGAAATGAGAGAGGTGAACAGGGCCGAAGCCACGTGAATGAAAGCAAGATTCCCCAAAGAAATGGTGGGAAGGTGCATTGTCTGTGAACATGACCCAGTTATCCAAGAAGCTTCATTTGGCAGAATAGAATGTTAATTGGTTCAGATGAGGAATCTGATAACACATGTTTTATTTTAAATAAAGGAAAATTGAGCATCCTTTAAGACAAAAAGGGAAGAATCCACAAGGAAAGAGAGAGTTGACTCCTTTTCCCTCAGTGACCATTAGTAATATATTCACCCCACAAAGCACACAGCCACCCACTCAATGCTGGCATTAATCTCATACAGATAGGCTTTGCCTGAAGAGTGAACATATGGTATCCGCTGAAACTTTCAACTCTGCTTAGAGCTAATTTGTAAAATCTAAGAATGACACTGTACTTACATTGGTATATTTATTCTGACATTTAAAACTTCTAAAGAATAGGCCCCAGGTCAAGGATTCTAAAGCTGGATCTTAGAGACCATCTAGTCTAACGTCTTCATTTTATAGACAGGGAGACTGAGGCACAGAAAGATATTGGTTTGACCAAGTTCAGAAATCTAGACAGTGACGATGGAGACCTGATTCTGTCTCCTAATTCCTGATACAAATGTCTTCTCACTAGATAAGTCTGTGCCTTTAACATCTGAAGTCTGAAACCCCAGGGATGGATAGACGGATTGATGCATGCATAGGTTGTTCATTCATTTATTTATGCAAGAAAAATTGAGCAACCACCCAGTCAAACAATATGCTAATTGCTAGAAATGCACATATGAGAGCTGTTTAGAGTGCCTTTCTCCACTTCCTGCCCTTCCTTTACTCAGTCTACTCCAGGCAGGTTTATAATCCCACCATTCTATTAAGACCTCTGTGGTCAAGGTTACCTAAAACCCGGGCAGGACAGGAATAAAGACGCAGACATAGAGAATGGACTTGAGGACACGGGGAGGGGGAAGGGTAAGCTGGGACAAAGTGAGAGAGTGGCATCGACATATATACACTACCAAATGTAAAATAGATAGCTAGTGGGAAGCAACTACATAGCACACGGAGATCAGCTCTGTGCTTTGTGACCACCTAGAAGGATGGGATAGGGAGGGTGGGAAGGAGATGCAAGAGGGAGGAGGTGTGGAGATATATGTATATGTATAGCTGATTCACTTTGTTATACAGCAGAAACTAACATAATAATGTAAAGCAATTATACTCCAATAAAGATGTTAAAAAAGAAAAAAAATTTTAATGGAGGAGACCTTCAAGATGGCGGAGGAGTAAGACGTGGAGATCACCTTCCTCCCCACAAATACATCAGAAATATATCTACATGTGGAACAACTCCACAGAGCACCTACTGAATGGTGGCAGAAGACCTCAGACTTCCCAAAAGGCAAAAAATTCCCCACGTACCTGGCCATGTGGTTGACAAGGTCTTGGTGCTCCGGCCGGGTGTCAGACCTGTGCCTCTGAGGTGGGAGAGCTGAGTTCAGGACATTGGTCCGCCAGAGACCTCCCAGCTCCATGTAATATCAAACGGCAAAAGCTCTCCCAGAGATCTCCATCTCAACGCCAAGACCCAGCTCCACTCAACGACCAGCAAGCTACAATGCAGGACACCCTCTGCCAAACAACTAGCAAGACAGGAACACAACCCCACCCATTAGACCAAGATTACTCTACCCAGCAAGGATCTCATTCAGATTTGATGGAGAAATTAAAATCTTTACATACAAACAAAAACTAAGAGAACTCAGCACCAGCAAACCAGCTTTACAACACATGCTAAAGGAACTTCTCTAGGCAGGAAACCCAGGAGAAGGAAAAGATTTACAATAACAAACCCAAAACAATTTAAAAAATGGTAATAGGAACATACATATCGATAATTACCTTAAATGTAAATGGATTAAATGCTCCAATCAAAAGACATAGATTGGCTGAATGGATACAAAAACAAGACCTGTATATATGCTGTCTACAAGAGACCCACTTCAGACCTAGGGACACATACAGACTGAAAGTGAGGGGATGGAAAAAGATATTCCATGCAAATGGAAATCAAAAGAAAGCTGGAGTAGAAATTCTCATATCAGACAAAATAGAGTTTAGAACAAAGATTATTACAAGAGACAAAGAAGGACACTACATAATGATCAAGGGATCAATCCAAGAAGAAGATATAACAATTGTGAGTTAAAGAGGAAATCAAAAAATACCTAGAAACACATGACAATGTAAACACGATGACCCAAAACCTATGGGATGCAGCAAAAGCAGTTCTAAGAGGGAACTTTATAACAATACAATCCTACCTCAAGAAACAAGAAACGTCTCAAATAAACAACCTAACCTTACACCTAAAGCAATTAGAGAAAGAAGAACAAAAAAAC
>NW_020172625.1:4030839-4066654 GCF_003031525.2 Neophocaena asiaeorientalis asiaeorientalis
TCTCAATAGATGCAGAGAAAGCTTTTGACAAAATTCAACACCCATTTATGATAAAAACCCTCCAGAAAGTAGGCATAGAGGGAACTTATCTCAACATTATAAAAACCATATATGACAAACCCACAGCCAGCAACGTTCTCAATGGTGAAAAACTGAAACCATTTCCTCTGAGATCAGGAACAAGACAAGGTTGTCCACTCTCACCACTGTTATTCAACATAGTTTTGGAAGTTTTGGCCAGAGCAATCAGAGAAGAAAGAAATAAAAGGAATCCAAATTGGAAAAGAAGAAGTAAAGCTGTCACTGTTTGCAGATGACATGATACTATACATAGAGAATCCTAAAGATGCTACCAGAAAACTACTAGAGCTAATCAATGAATTTGGTAAAGTAGCAGGATACAAAATTAATGCACAGAAATCTCTTGCATTCCTCTACACTAATGATTAAAAGTTTGAAAGAGAAATTAAGAAACACTCCCATTTACCATTGCAACAAAAAGAATAAAATACCTAGGAATAAACCTACCTAAGGAGACAAAAGACCTGTGTGCAGAGAGCTATAAGACACTGATGAAAGAAATTAAAGGTGATACAAATAGCTGGAGAGATATACCATGTTCTTTGATTGGAAGAATCAACATTGTGAAAATGACTATACTACCCAAAGCAATCTACAGATTCAATGAAATCCCTATCAAACTACCTATGGCATTTTTCATAGAACTAGAACAAAAAATTTCACAATTTGTATGGAAACACAAAAGACCCCGAATAGCCAAAGCAGTCTTGAGAAAGAAAAACGGAGCTGGAGGAATCAGGCTCCTGGACTTCAGACTATACCACAAAGCTACAGTAATCAAGACGGTATTGTAATGGCACAAAAACAGAAATATAGACCAATGGAACAGGATAGAAGGCCCAGAGATAAACCCACACACATATGGTCACCTTATCTTTGATAAAGGAGGCAAGAATATACAGTGGAGAAAAGACAGCCTCTTCAATAAGTGGTGCTGGGAAAACTGGACAGCTACATGTAAAAGAATGAAGTTAGAACACTCCCTAACACCATACACAAAAATAAACTCAAATGGATTAAAGACCGAAATGTAAGGCCAGACACTATAAAACTTTTAGAGGAAAACATAGACAGAACACTCTGTGACATAAATCACAGCAAGATCCTTTTTGACCCACCTTCTAGAGACATGGAAATAAAAACACAAATAAACAAATGGGACCTAATGAAACTTAAAAGCTTTTGCACAGCAGAGGAAACCCTGAACAAGATGAAAAGACAGCCATCAGAATGGGAGAAAATATTTGCAAATGAAGCAACTGACAAAGGATTAATCTCCAAAATTTACAAGCAGCTCATGCAGCTCAATATCAAAAAACAAACAACCCAATCCAAAAATGGGCAGAAGACCTAAATAGACATTTCTCTAAAGAAGATATACAGATTGCCAACAAACACATGAAAGAATGCTCAACATCATTAATCATTACAGAAAGGCAAATCAAACTACAATGAGGTGTCACCTCACACCAGTCAGAATGGCCATCATCAAAAAATATGCAAACAGTAAATGTTGGAGAGGGTGTGGAGAAAAGGGAACCCTCTTGCACTGTTGGTGGGAACGTAAATTGATACAGCCACTATGGAGAACAGTATGCAGGTTCCTTAAGAAACTAAAAGTAGAACTACCATATGACCCAGCAATCCCACTACTGGGCATATACCCTGAGAAAACCATAATTCAAAAAGAGTCATGTACCACAATGTTCACTGCAGCTGTATTTACTATAGCCCGGACATGGAAGTAAACTAAAGAAGTAAACATAAAGAAGATGTGGCACATATATACAATGCAATGTTACTCAGCCATAAAAAAAAAACGAAAGTGAGTTATTTGTAGTGAGGTCGATGGACCTAGAGACTGTCATACAGAGTGAAGTTAGTCAGAAAGAGAAAAATAAATACCATATGCTAACACATATATATGGAATCTAAAAAAAAAAATGGTTCTGAAGAACCTAGGGGCAGGACAGGAGTAAAGATGCAGACGTAGAGAATGTACTTGAGGACATGTGGAGGGGGAAGGGTAAGCTGGGATGAAGTGAGAGAGTGGCACTGACATATGCACTACCAAATGTAAAATAGATATCTAGTGGGAAGCAGCCGCATAGCACAGGGAGATCAGCTCCGTGCTTTGTGTCCACCTAGAGGGGTGGGATATGGAGGGTGGGAGGGAGATGCAAGAGGGTGGAGATTCGGGGATATATATATATGTATAGCTAATTTACTTTGTTATAAAGCGGAAACTAACACCATTGTAAAGCAAGTATACTCCAGTAAAGATGTTAAAAATAAATAAATGAAGCTAGATATGAAATGTTAAAAAAAAAACTTTAAGAGCAATTTACCTGTTCATATCTTTCTTGGCCTCTTAGCAGCATTCAAACCAGTTGACCTGCTTCATGACAACCATTTTATCTTAGCTTATAAGACATAATTTTGTTCCGCATTCCTCCCACCTTTTAAAAGCTCCTTTTCTACCTCTTTTGCTACCTTCTCCTCTTCAGTTTAACTTTTAAGTGCTGGAGCTCCCAGCTCGTTACCAGTTCATCGACTTCTCTGTAACTCCACACCCGCCCTAGGTGATCATTATATCAATGATCCCCAAATGTACACCTGCTCCTGAACTCTAAACTTATGCCTCTAACTTGCCTATTTGACGTCTCCATTTAAATGTCTAATAAGTATCTCACATTTAACATGTCCTAAACAGAACTTCTGATTTTTTTCTTTAACTCTGCCCTGCACCATTCTTGTCCCTCTTTGTGAATTCATTCAGCAACATTTAGCAAGCGTCTTCTATATACCAAATTCTATTCTAGATACTGGGGATATAGTAGTGAATGAAACAGACAAAAATCCCTGAGGGCAAGTAGTTTACATGCCAGTGGAGGGAGAGGGATCTCAAGGAAGCCAAGCAAATGACTTGTTCAGTCCAAAAAAAGTCCCAGTCCCAGCCACCACCTCTTACCTTGACCATTGCAATAATCTAACTGGTCTCCCTATTCCTACCCTTTTGCTGTCCAATCTCTATATAATGACCAGAGTCATTTGTATAAAACTCAAATATAAACAAAAATTTTAAGTTGGACTCCCCCCGCCAACTTTAAACCTCTAGCAGCTTCCCATTGCCCTTTGAATAAAATCCAAACTTATTCCCATGACCCACAAAGCTCTACATCATCTAGTCCTTCCTGACACTCTGATGCACCCCCTTTGGCACTTGGCTGCAGTCACGCCAACCTCCCTCTGTTTTCTAATCCACTGAGTTGATCCCAGGCCCTTTGCACGTGCTATTTCTTCTATCTGGAACACTCTGACCTCAGAATTTGAAGGAGCTGGCCATTTCTTATCATTCAAGAATGTCAACTCAAATATAACCTTATCACTTCCCAGATTTCTCAGTTTAGACCTCCCTTTTCCCTTTATCATGCTCTCTGTCATCACACTATGTTGTATTCTACTTGGCACTTAATCACTGTTAGAATTTGTTTATTTATTTACTTATTATTTGACTTCGTGCACTAAAACACAACTCCATGAGAGCAGTGATATGGTCTGTCTTGTTGGCTACCTTATCACCAGTGCCTAGAACAGTGCCTGACCCACAGAAATTGTTCATAAATATTTGTTCTGTATATAATATACATAATATTCTAATGAATAACTGAATACATTAATGAATGAGGACATTACCCCTACGCTTGCATAACATGTAATCTTATAAATCTAACGAAGTTGAGATCCACAGGTCAGCTCTAGAGGTGTCCTCCTAGTGAAGCCTCGTTTGAAAAGGAATTCCCATCTTTGCTAGTATCTCACAGATGGTGTAGTGTGCTCTAAGTGCATAGCCCATGGCAGTTAACTGGAGTTTCCTTTGCTCTATTCCTTGACTCATGGACACCTCTCATTACCTAAGCACAGAAGAAGTCTTCCTCTTCCCCACACTGTCCCATCCCCTGGTCTTGCCCCATCTTCCCACTCTGTTTTTCCATTCCAAGCCTCCCAGTTCATCCCATCCTCTCCATCTACTCTTTTCTGGTGTTAACCATGTGGCTTTCAGTCCCTCACTCTTCAGAGAGAGCCGGGGAGTAGGGAAACTAATAGACAATACCCAAATGCTCAACTGGGGATGGGGGCTGGGGGATATGAAACCTCACCCGTTCATTATTTTTCTTTTTCTTTCTTTTTCTTTTTGCTGTACACGGGCCTCTCACTGCTGCGGAGCACGGGCTCCGGACGCGCAGGCTCAGTGGCCATGGCTCACGGGCCCAGCTGCTCCGCGGCACGTGGGATCCTCCCGGACCGGGGCACGAACCCGCGTCCCCTGCATCGGCAGGCGGACTCTCAACCACTGTGCCACCAGGGAAGCCCCCGTTCATTATTTTTGTCTCAGCACAGTCCATTGGAGGAACTGGGCAAGTAAACTGTCAACTTCTGGTTGATGTGCCAAGAGTTATGATTGTGTTTCCTCTGAGAGAGTAGAAAGGAGCCACATCTAATTCAGACTTGGGGTGAGCACTTCCAAAAGAACAGCTAACCTGTTAAGTTAAAGCTCACTTAGCGTACTACACTTCCTACGCAACTTACCGATACCTACACAGCCTACAGTACAACAGGCGCTACCCTAAGTCCTTTTCAGGTAACTTGTTTGAAAGCTCACTCTATGAGGTAACTCTATGAGGCTGGTACTCATTATCCCATTTAATAGATGAGAAAACTGAAATTAAGTAATTTGCTCAAGATCTCATAACCGATAAGTGACTTAACTGGACTTCAAACCCAGGTAGCCTTAACTCCAGTGTCTGGGCTGTTTATCATTAAACTATAATACTGCCCCTGACAGAAGACTTCAGTCTTCTCATCACTTGTGATAAACCTTGAAAGAAGAGTAGTTTGTCAGGTGGAGAAGTACGGAGTCATGGTGTACTGGGTGGAGGGAGCACAGGTATACGACAGCAGAAGGGGTTTCAGAAATGACAAGCATTCACTGGGGCTGGAGCAGAGATGCCGTGGTGAGTGATAGAAGCTGTTTTACCAGTTTAAAAAAATTGTAAATCAGAAAGTGAATGCCCAGTGTCTGCTGCTTTCACTTGAAGATTACCCTGTCTGAGATTTACCTTGAATGCAACTAAAAGCACCTTATGTCGTTTGGAGCAAGATTGACAGATTGCTGGAAAACAAGTGTATCCATTTAGACTCTTCACATGTCAGTAACCAAGCTCATGAAGGGCCTTGCTTTGCAGCTCAGTCTGATACTGTCTTCAGTTGCTATGTACCTATTCCTACATACAAGAATCAGGAGTAAAGGATGCACAACCAGTCATTCTTCATGGCCTGCATTTTGAACACATAAAAGAAATGGGGAGAACTTGGAGAGTTTGGAAAGGGATGGGCAGAGGCTGGGAGTAAAATTATAACAAATATCTCACAACCTCTCTCTGAATTTGTTAAGAGCTGAACATTTGTGGAATCCTGTGGACAGATGCAGGACAGCCGGGCAAACTGGCATTAGAAAGTGAATTTTAAAGGTGGGTCTCCTCCAGAAAGCTCAAGCCAAGCAGACAACGTCTAGATTATTCCCAGTCAGAGTCACTCTCTCTCTCTATGTTTCTCCACCCACCACTCTCACCTCCTTTACTAACAGGTTATACAGAGATGGCTTTGGATGACTTCTTCCTATATTAACATACTTTGCAATGAGGTAATAGACAGTACTGTCATTAAAGATCTGGAAACACATTAAATCCTTACAGGACTCAGATGCAGCACATTTTATGGATGAAGTGGAACATAGTACGGTAAATTACAACGCCAGTATGGCGACTTCCAAATTGGCTAAAAGATCCTTGTTCCAGTAATTCTTTTTGTTTAAAGTTATCAACCCTAAAAATGATTAAGGAATTTGTTCTAGACCTTCCAGAGGCTGTTAATGTATAGTTAGGAAAGATTTCAAAGCAATTAAAGTTATATGACAATATTGTGAAGTCTTTTTTTTTTTTTTTTTTTTTTTTGTGGTACACAGGCCTCTCACTGTTGTGGCCTCTCCCGTTGTGGAGCACAGGCCCCGGACGCGCAGGCTCAGCGGCCATGGCTCACGGGCCCAGCCGCTCCGCGGCATGTGGGATCTTCCCGGACCGGGGCACGAACCCGTGTCCCCTACATCGGCAGGCGGCCTCTCAACCACTGCGCCACCAGGGAAGCCCTTGTGAAGTCTTTTTAAAAATATGATAAGCCCAGTTGTTTGACCACACAGAGGGTCCTCAACTTACCATGGTTCTACTTACAACTTTTCTGCTTTATGGGTGTGAAAGCAATCAGTAGACATCATACTTTGAATTTTGATATTTTCCCAACCTAATGATATGTGGTATGATACTCTCTAGTGATGCTAGGCAGTGGCAGCGAGCCATAGCTCCCAGACAGCCATGAGAGTAAAAACCGATGCACTTACAACCATCCCCCACCTAAAAAACCATTCTGTTTTTCATTAACTGTAGAGTAGTCAATAAATTACATGAGATAGTCAACACTTAATTATAAAATAGGCTTTGTGTTAGCTGATTTTGCCCAACCCTAGGCTAATGTAAGTGTTCTGAGCACATTTAAGGTAGGCTAGGCTAAGCTATGATGTTCAATAAATTAGGTGTATTGAATGCCTTTTCGCCTTATCATATTTTCAGAGCACAATTGGATTATAAGGGTGTTGAGGAAGATCTGTAACATTGTTTGGATCACAGTTTATGAGTCATTTAAAAATTGCCCCATAACCAATGCAATAGCCCTAAATTTCATATAAAGCTATAAATAATATATTCTGAAAGCAATAGATAGGGGAGAGGCACTAATATATTGCTATTTGGAGTTTATGGGGTTTTTTAATTTTTGATCAATGTTCTCAAGTCAAAAAAATTTTAAAGAAGTATTTTAAAATTATTCGGTGAAAATTGCATATTTTCATGAGTTTTCTAATGACTTATTTTCCAGTGGAAATTCAGAGCCACCTAGTGACCAAAAGTAAAATGTCTAAAATAAACATAACCAAAAACAAACAAAACAAAACAAAACAAAAACCCTCCCAGGAAAGAGAAAATCAGTTATTTAACCCTCGTCTTTGATGCCCAAGGATAAAATTATATTCAGCTCAAGTCTACAAAATGAGAGTTCCCAAATTCAATAGAATAAGTCTTTGGCTCATCTGGAGGCTATAAAGAATCCAAACATAGACTTGGAATATGTATGATTAATTTTTGCAGTGTTCAAATACAAATACCAACTTATTGAATGAGATATATGTGGCCTACACAAGTATAAGTTACTCTTCCTCCCAAACTCATACCCCCTTTCTTGATGACAGCTCCACTCTGGAGCGGTTTATGTATTTTCCCTCTGTAGCAAAGAGAAGGTGGGGGGATCTCACAGGAGATAAAACTGATGGTGGAAAAAGTGAGGAAGGTATGGGGCAGTGCTCAATTGCCCAACTGAGGCTTCTGATTCATAGTAATTTTTGAGCAGAAGGATTCGGGCAATTCTATTCTCTTTGCTTTGATTAAATTCAGTGAACCTCTATGGAGTCTTGTTAACTTTCTTGCTAGGCACAGATATGGTAAATCTAAAATGTGTTCATGGAGCCAGGGTGCTCAGCTTGGTTGACGTAGAGCAAGTCTGAAAAGACATAATAGGAGATGAGGGTGGAAAGGTAAGACATAGCCGTGATGTGGAACAGTGGGACACTTAAGTATTACTTTTTGAGGACTTTGACTAACATCATTGTAAGATTTAAGGCGATTACTGTGGATATAGCATGCTGGGTAAAGAGATGTGGCAGGAAGAGCAGTTAGGTTATTCCAATAGTTCTGGACAGAAGTCATAAGCATACAACCTAGAATTATTAGAGTCAGAAGAGAAACAGTGGTCAGAGAAAAGATGACTCTTTGGTACTGATATGGGGGGAGGAATGAAGGGTGTTATAAAGGGTCATTCCAAAATTTCTGTCCTAGATCATAAGGAAAGAAAAATGATGCCTGTAATAGAAATAAAGCCCCCCCGGGAAGTAGCTGGTGTGTCATGGGGGAGAGCATGAGTTTGGTCCATTCATTCATTCGGATAAATGTATGGCGTGCCTGCTATATGAGGATGCTGAGGCTGCAGTGACAACAGACTGCAACAGCCAGTGACCCAGGGAAGGGCAAGTCAGCTCCACTTCTACACCAAGGGGTCAGATTAGATGCAAATGACTATCTCTTTGCCAAGTACATCATCTTATTTTAATTAATTTATTTAAAATCCAGAACAACTCTGAGGGGAAGCTATTTTCGTATGTTAATTGTACCAAGGAGGCAACTGAAAGTCAGAGAGATGTAACAGTGAGGTCACAGTCACACAGGAACTCTGTGACAGAGGCAGGCTTTGGGTGCACTGTTTCCAGGACACCTCCTTAGGTTGTCTCCAGGAAGACACAGACAAAGAGGCGAGCAGGCAGGGCCTCCAGGGTTGAGAATGCTATCTGCACCGCTATCAGTGGCCTCTAGCTAAAGGTCTTGTTTCTTCCAATCTGGAGTCTGCATCTCCAGCCTTGTCTTGCACTGCAGCATAGCAGGCCTTACAGTTCTTGTCCCGTATTGTCACCTTCTCATCTGCCCCTTCCTGAACCTTCTGAGCCCTCACAGGCTTCATTGCCTGAACTGGACCCCTGTTCATGGATGGCCATGACATAGAGAAGGGTCAGAGACTAGGCTTTGAGTTCTCAGCCACTTGTATCAGTGTTTGTTTTTTTTTTTTCTGGACCAATCACAGAAACTCCTTAGGGCCTCAGCCTTCTCATCTGTAAAGTGGGAGAAATGCTGCCTGCCTATCAGGATGGTGAGGGTTAAATGAAATAACGTAGATGTATACGCTTTTGTGGATTGTAAAGTTCTACGGAGTGTAAGATGCCTGCATCCTTTCTGATACCCTGACTCAACAGAGCAATCATTTCCTCTTTTTGTTATTCCCACTTGATTCTTTGGGAACTGTGCAGCGCTAACCCAGGAGACCCACCAGCACCTGCCTGACTGAGATTTATACATGCAGATGCCTCTAAATCCAAGCCACTAGTGGCTACTAGACAGGACTGAGGGTTCAGTCCTACTTCTTAGTTTCAACAAGCCTGCATTTAAGTAACTTCTGTATAGTTTGCCCAAAAGCCTTAGTGCAGTTTTACCCATTAATAGTGTCAGAGGTATAAAAACTATAAACTTACAAAGAACTTCTTTTGGGAGTGTAATTATTTTCCTTTCTTTTACACATATTTAGTTTTGTAAGTTTTGAGCAATTTTGAAACTTTATGTTTTCTTTTAGTCTCCTGATTGAAGATAGCAAACATTCACTGGAAAGAAAAAAGTATAACTGAAAATTACTTTTTCCAAATTTACAAAACTAAGTGAGTGGAAAAAGAATAAAAATAAACTTTCAAAGGATGTTTTATGTACTTTTTAAACTATGTGTACTTCTGGAGTTCAAACCTAAAACTGCACTAAGGCTTTTGGGATATATTTATAAACTAATGCCATTTTTCTCGGATTTTCTCAAAGTGTGGTCCATGGATGATGGGCACCAGAATCCCGTGGCGTGCTCGTTAAAATGTGAATTCCTGGGCCCTGCTTCAAATCTCTGGGGTAGGGGCCAGGAATCCACATTTTAAACGCATTCCTTAGGTGATTCCTCGTGAACCCATGAACTAATATTTATTTTCAATGCTATAATCTCTTGACCATTCCACAAGAAACAAAGCTTTGGGTTTCATTAATACATTCTCCCTCACCTTGATTTTATCACAGTTATTAATACAATCAGACCCTTCACTTTGGCAGTGACTTACTGGCATTCTCTAATATTCATCATCTCCAACAGAAAAACTCGAATAGTTTATGGATCCTTTTGTTTCAAAAATTTCAGTCTTAATCCTAGTTTAGAGCCATTACTCCTCTATATAAGAGTAAAAGGCAGTTTTCAACAACTCATATCGCTCAGAATGTAGCCAAGCAATCAATGAAAGCTTCTCTTTGATTTGGCCAGTTGACAGTATTTGTTCTGGCAGTAGTTAGTACATCTAAATATTAACTAATTAATCTAGCTTGTAATATTCGCTGTTGGTTTTGTTGAATGAGGTGGGAGTGGGTCAAAGCTGCAGACCATTCACGGTCTCCAAATGCAAATAAAGCAGCATTTGTTTGTAGGTGGAACCAAATGATTATAAATGAACAGGCGGGCCATCTCCTGGGATTGGACAGAAAGGTCCTGTAAACGGAGAATTGTATCAACAAACAGCTGTTGGGAAAATACTATTATGCTGTAATAGCTGCTATTAAAATCCATTAGCAATCTTGATGGCCTGTTTGAATTTGATGCATCATTTGCTCTGAATAGCATTTTTTCCTAAAGTTTTGTGGTAGAATTTATGCAGATTGATAGGCAACAGCAGTGACATTCTGGGAGATTAATACCGATTACACACTTTTGCCCGCACTGGCTAATCCAGCCCTGAGAATGCTGCAAACACTACAGTTTAATTATCACTGGGGGAAAAATACACAGCATTCAAATGCCCCCAGGGCCTTCTCACACTTAGTGTGAAGCATCCGTTTCGTTTCTATGACAAACGTTTGGTATAAGCGGGTCCCCTGTTTCCCACTTTTTAACAACCCGGCTTTTCCTCATTCCAGACCCTAGAGAGTCCTCCAGGGAGGACACAATGCTCTCGGGACGCAAGCTTGGCCGAAAACATTATGTATCTAGTGAGATTTTGAAAAAACGCATGTGTTGGCAAACAGAATGCAGTTGTTGGAAGGTGGAGGAAGTGTCCAAAGGTTAGGATGAAACGCAAGGCATCCGAGCCACCGGGAAGAATGGGGAAGTAGCGCCACCTGGCGGCAAGTGAAGCAAAAAGCTTTCAGGGTTTTTGTTAATCCAAAGAGGAGAGCGATCAAGGAAGGCCCAGTTTAAGTCAAATTCGCAGTTTCTGCGTGTCCCTTGGGATCAAGGATATATTTCACGCAGATTAGAAGAGGCACCAGGGTAAACATCCTATCCATGTTGGGTGAATTAAATCAAAATGTAATTTTGTATCTCGAAAAAGCAGTTCTTTTTGACAAACACATAAACTTACGAGACCTCTCATCAACTGGGGGATTTTCAGATTTTCACCAAAAAGGGTCTGTGAAGACCTGCATTTTAACAAGGCTCCAGGTGTTTGAATGCCTTTTCAAGTTGAAAAAGCAAGGTCGGAGAGGATGGTGCAGTTATCTGGGTTACCTTTTCTTCAGTGAAGGTGCAAAACCTCAGGTAGGTCCCCTATAACCTTTTTCCTTAAGCAAACTCTCATATAACTCACTTAAATTATATTTATCAATGTTGTATATGAAAATAGGAAAACATTGATTTGCTTAAAATTCCACATGATCAATGTTTTAAGTAATTTTAACTAGATCTTAAGTGCACCTTGAGCCAGTTGCCTCCCAAATTTTGGACTCTGGGACTTCAAGTTTTAGAATCAAGCTTTTAATTGGTTGAGAGTTTTAGTTTTTTAAAATGAATGCATTAAAGAAAATGGCAATTTTAGAAGTCCTTTCGTTCTGTTCTTAAAAATTGAGTTCTCTTTAAAAATCCCTTTTACCCTACAGTCCTGTAATATCTGCTCAAGTTATAAGTGAAATAGCAAGCTGGCAGTTGTGGGGGAGTGGGGCCGGGGAGAGCGGGATTTCATTGTTTTTAAATTAAATTGCACTATGTATAAAATAGATAACCAATGAGAACATACTGTATAGCACAGGGAACTCTACTTAATGCTCTGTGGTGACCTGAATGGGAAGGAAGTCCAAAAGGGAGGGGATATATGTATACGTATGGCTGATTCATTTTGCTGTACAGTAGAAACTAACACAACATTGTAAAGCAACTATACTCCAATAAAAATTAATTTTAAGAAATCACCAATGGGCTTCCCTGGTGGCGCAGTGGTTGAGAGTCCGCCTGCCGATGCAGGGGACACGGATTCGTGCCCCGGTCCGGGAAGATCCCACATGCCGCGGAGCGGCTGGGCCTGTGAGCCATGGCCACTGAGCCTGCACGTCCGGAGTCTGTGCTCCACAACGGGAGAGGCCACAACAGTGAGAGGCCCGCGTACCGCCAAAAAAATAAATAAATAAAATAAAAATCACCAAGTCATGACCTGAAAAAAGAACTAATTAATTAAATTACATTTTATATTTAGCCTACTATTCAAAGATACTTTGTTGATTATTTGGGGTTAAGGAACATTGATAAGAAAAGGACCCAGAAACTCAAAGCATCAGCTAGTGCTGGAACTTCTTATGTTAGGTTGAAAGGCTGCAGGGGGGCAGGGGGGCAGGGAATCTCCCTAAGTTGTTAACTTTGTGCTGTCAGCTGGTCAATACTTAATACTATTGTGCTCTAAATATTTGTGTAATAGCTAGTCTTTATTGAACACTTCCAGTCAGTTCTGCTGTAATGCTGGTTTTGAAAATGTGCATTTATTCCAGTACAACTGATATATTAGGGAACAGTTTCAGCATAATGCAGATTTCATGTTTAATTGTGCATGATTTTGTCCTTGAGAAATACCAGGTGAACACAGAAAACAGCACCTAACTGAATGGAGCCTAGGAGGAACATACAAAACGCGTGTGAATGCACACACACACACACACATGCCCCTCAAATGTGTACCAGCTACATGTTCACAGCATGTGTTACGAGCCACACCCATCCATGTCTGGTGTTAGAACTTTCAGTCTGATTTCAGATAACCCTCCTTCCACCACTGTCACAGTAACCGCCAAGTTATAACCCTTCCCATGCCCATTTCCGAAAGCAAACTGTAGGTCTTCTTCAAAGTGCTGTCTTTATTATAGTATATATTAGCCACTTACCATGTGTAAAACTGCTACCTTTTTTATTGGGCTCAATGTGTCATCGAAGTTTTTGTGGGTCGTGCCCCGTCTTTATTTTTCCAATAACCTCTGTGTTTTTCACTGGGAGATTTTGCATAGGAATTTTTTAGCCAGCCTGTGCCACATTCTAGCAGAACGAACTGTAGTATACAGCTAGTGCTTCCTATATATTGATTCATTTATTCCTAACAGTGACTCAGTGAAGTAATTACTTTTTTAAATCCTCATTTTACAGATGAGGAAACTGAGGATGGAGACGTTAAGTAAACTGTCCAAGGTCTGTTATTGACATTGAAAATCTGGTTTCATCCACAGTGGCTGTTTCCTACTGTCTTGGCATATACTGGTCACAGAACAGATGAAGTCCCTGTTGAGCATCGTTCTGTTGATGAACGCTGTTTGGAATGTTATTCTGAAATCTTCACTTCTGTCTATTCCTCATTGCTCAGAGTCCTGCCCTTTGCTATCTGTTCTTCCCATTGTAAATGTCAGGCCCTGCTTGACCACTGGGCAAATTCCCCTCCTCCTTTACATCTCAACTCAAATGCCAGCTTCATGAGGGAGCCTTCCCTGACTTCTCCAGGCAAGCTTGTAGATTCCTTCTCTTCTGCTTCCAATTAATGCTCTTTGTTTATACGTCCGTGGGACAACCTAGAATCTTATATGCTTAGCTGCATTAGGATTGCAAACTCCTTTAGGGTAAGAAGCTTAACACATTTTTTTATATCCCCAGAGTCTGATACTTGGTATTCACTTCTCCATCCATTCACTCATCCACTTTTTTATTCGTTCATCCATTCATTCACTCACTCACCCATTTATGTGTTTATTCAATAAATATTTATTGAACATCTACCATGGGCCAGCCAGTGATTTAGGTATCAGCAGCAGAGTATGAACATGACAAAGTCCCTGCTGTCATGGACCTAACATTCTGTTGGGGTCAAGGGAGATGGACGATAAAGTAAGCAAGTAAATATACAGTATGATTTCAGGTTCTTCAAAATGCCTTGAAGAAAAAGAAATCAGGGTCAGGGACTACAGAAGGCCTTCAGTAAATATCTGTTTAATAAATAGTTGAATGAATAAGAAAGATAAATAAGTAACAAGGTGGAAAAGAGTGAAAAGGAAAGCTATAAATCTCTGTCAAAGCTTTAAGAACCAAAGTGATGGATTTATGAAATGCCCTATATAATTGATCAAATGGAAAGCAAGTACATGAATTGCCAGGATACCTCTGCAGGCATCTAAAGGAATCAAAAAATAGGAGTTTGGCCTGGAAAATCCAGCAAAAAGTTGAGTTAATGTTAGAACTACTTGAGGATACTTTTTAAAAAATGATGCTCATCCTTGCCCATATGAAAAAGTCCATCAGTAAGAGATTCATTAGGATATGATAGAATGTTTTCTGTGGAGCTGGTGAGGTTGGGATGTCCTGGAACATTTTTATTCCTGAGTAAGAGAGTAAAAGCAGAAAGGGGCAGTGCTAACATTTCAGAGACAAGCCTGTGACTCTGCTTTTTCTTTGCCAGATCAGCAGATCCTGTGTACTCCCAACCTGAGTTAGTCCTAAAGCCAGCTTTTCTATACGTGCGCTCACACATGCATCCTTCCCACTGCAAGGGGCTGGCCTTTTTTAAAAGGGACTAGGTGTAGAGAAGAGAGGCCGGCAAAAATGCATGTTGGAAATAATTCCAGACCGTTGAGTCATGAGACCTGCGTTCTGGTCCTTTGCCTCATAACAGCCATGCGACCTTTTACAAGTTTACAATCTGAAACATGACAGATTTTGACTAGATCCATGGTTATCAACCCTGAGGACACATTGGAATCATTTAGGCAACTTTAAAATGATAGTACTTGGACTCTGGAGTCAGTATGCCTGACTCCTAATCCTGGATCCATGCCTTTTAGAGCATGTGGTCTTGGGAAAGTTACTTAATTCTTCTGTGCCTCAGTCTTCCACCTCTGTAGATTGGGAATGATATTAACATCAGTACTAACCTACCTAGAAGGATTATTTTGAATAACAAATTAACGAATCTATGTCCTATGCTCAGAGCAGGGCTTACCATGTTGTGAGCACTCAAATATTCATTGTTATTATCAACATTCTATTCGAGGGAGTCAAAATCCATAGGAAAAAGCTTAAGGAGACAATTTTGCCTCCGTATAAGGAAAAAACGTCCTAATGGACCTATCCAAAGATGGAATGAGCCATCTCAGCTGGCCACGGCTTTTCTATCTGTGGAAACGTTCAACCTCAGGTTATGTAACCATTTGGCAGAATGAGGTATAAGAAATTTAATATTTAATAATTGGGTGGGTGATTGAACTAAATGGCCTTTACAGCCCATCTCAAACCAGCATTCAGTCTTGCTCTCACTTTAATTCTAAAATTATACGATTTTATGAAGAACTTAACTAAGCTATCTCTCTTGAGGAGAAGAAATTTCAAAGGATAACCCCAAATGGTGTCCTGGGTTTTCTTGAGATCCAGATTTGATAATTCTCTACATTGAAATTGAGTTGGAGAAAAATCCACTGCTTTGAAAGTCATCACTAGTTTTGTAAACAATATGATCTGAATATTCCCTGTTTCCTTTCTGTCACAATAACTAATCAAATCTATTTAGTTATTCATTTTGGCTTGAAGCTGGCGGGATTAGCGAGAATTTCTAGTAATAGTTTCTATGAGAAATTTTTTCCATATATGGCGATTTCAACAAAGCAAACATTCTGCCACATTCCATTATGGATTTGTCTGGTATGCTTCCCAAGAAGATACACTTTTAGACTTCTGCTCCCTCTGACAAGGGCAGAGGGGGATCTGAGATATAGAGAACAGTCATTTACTGATCTGATTGTGGCAAAGGATCTCTTACTCTTTAAAAAAGTGAAATATAAAATGGAAAGTGTTTTTGTTCACAGAAATTATCCAAAGTAAAATCTGCTGGCATGGAGCCTGGAAGAAATATTAACTTAAGTGTATTTTTAATTCTAGACCTTTCTTTAAATCTCTAAATTTCAGTAACTTCATTGATGAGTATCAGTGTTATCGACCTTACTGAGGTTCGTGTGTGTGTGTGTGTGTGTGCGTACCCCAGGGTATTGCTGCCATCTGTCAGTGAAGAATATCTAGCATTCTTGCAATGAACAGCTGTTTATATCCATCCAGACTGCTTAGCAGCGTGTATGAGAAGAGGTGATTTGTGAGGCCAAAGGCAAGTTCCACTTCTTTTGTATTATGTGTATGTTAACGGTTCAGATTTAGGTGGGCTCAAGTGTGGAGCCGAAGAGCTTGGCAAGACGATACAGCAGGGACCTTCTGTTGAACATTAATCATTTCTTTTCTTAAACTTTATACTTGTCTCCTAGTACAGCTCAGTAAATAACAGTGCATTTCTATGCCCTTTGCGTTTTGCAGCAGAGACTCAATTGTGGTCCACATTCCCGCCAACTATCCTTTGGGAATGCGTTAGCAACTTCCAAATGCTGTTTTTAGATCTGACCATCAATTAATTTCTAGACACATAAATCCCTCTAGAGGTATCATATAGCTCTCTTGGTTTTCACACAAGCACCTCAAACTCACAAGACAAATGTGAACTTGTTCCCTTCTCTCTAATCCCATTGCTACTGCCTTCGTTCAAGACCTCTTCTTGTTTTACCCAGAATATAGCAACCAAGACAGCAACTAGCTCATGGGCACCTTTTTGCAAATTACAGCAAGACTGCTTCCTTCTGTTGATAATGCCCCACCCCCAGAAGTGGCTTTGTGCGTGGATCATGGCCTGGATCACGGACAGGATTTCAGCCCCGTTTCTCCCCTCTTGTTGGATACCTGAGCTCTGAGCACAGCCTGCAAGTAGCAGTCCTGCTAGGGAGACTCTTAGGGAGCCAGCTCTTTGTAACTGGCTCTCTGATCTTGAATACAAATCATCTCCAGTCTGCCCTTCACAATAAAATGTAAATCAAATCACACTGTGCTCCCTTCTTAAAATCTTCATGGCTCTCCAGACCTCCTGGTTGAAGTGGAACTGCCCTGCACGGCAGACAAAGGCATTGAACTTCTGATCCTCGTACCAACCTGCACTCCCTCGGATAACATCAGGATTTCTTTGCATTATCTTAGGGGAAGAAGGCCTTCTGAGTGATGGGAAATGTCTGAACTTTGGCCAGAATTCCTAGTAGAACAGAAGTGGAGAGAACAGAGGGAGAAGGGTGGATATTAAGGAAGATAAAAGAGCTGGTTTCAAAAAGAAGAGATGCCCCAAAGGGATTTGTCACCATGCTGAAGCAGTATTGCTTGAGGAATTCCTTCAAGGCTTTATTTCTTAAGGAGGCCAGTCGATTTTCTCCCCTTCAAGTTGTCTTCCCACATCCAGGAAGCAACTGTGCAGAAGCGCTGATAGTGAAGCAGAGGGCAGAGCTCTGGGGTTTGAACTGAGGCTCCTCCTCTGACCACCTGTGTGACCCTTGGCAAGTTGCTACCCCCTCTGCGCCACAGTCTCCTCAGCACCACAATGGGGAAGGTAATAGGACTGTTGTGGAAGATAGATGAAAATGAAATAATGTGTTTAAAGACCCTAGTACAATTCCTGGCACATCAAAGAATCAATAAATGTTAACTTTTGCATTAGTTAGGACTCTGCTTTTAGATAGAAAACCAACTTGACTCTAGTTAACCTCCCCTGGCCAAAGGGAAAAAAAAAAAGGCACGGGTTTCACTGGCTCATATTACTAACCCAAGGACTCTCCACCTCCTAGCTCTGCTTCCCTCTGGATCTCCCTCGTTCTGCCCTTCGAGGCACGGGGGCTGTCAGCTGCTCTAGACACACTTAGGAAAGTTTCACTGTCAGAGACAAAAAACTTCTCTCTCTAAGCTCGGGAGGGCACTGATTGAGGCTTGTAGGGACACACCCCTTCCCTTTACCCGTTCCCAAGAGTAGTGAGAGTAAGGTACTATGGTTAGCCCAGCCTGAATCAGCTGCCCATCCCTCTGGCCAATGAGAAGGGTCTGTTAACAGGAGAGTAAAGTGCTGGGCAGACTAAAGCAATAGTCACCTACTACTGTTTTCTTCCTTTTCCAGCAAAGGAAGGTAAACTATTAGCCAAAATCAGGACCCACTGAAGCAATAGCTGCATGGTCTTAGTATGGCAATACGTGATTAGCCACTCAAGATGGCTGTTCTCTTGCTCTCTGTACATCCCCCTGCTTGACCAGTCTCTGCTTCACCTACACCCTACTCACCTGACTGACCTTCTCATGGAGCCTAATCAGTAAAATGCCTACATAATTGCTCCGGGCCCCAGCTGGTGATTGTTCCAATCTTTAGATCAGAACATCTCCATTGTGATAGCTTATCAAAGGGGCGGTGAGGGGCGTGCTTCTCTGCTGGTTTCCTTGGTAACTGATGAGCCAGCCTAATGTCAGTTGCCCCTATAACTGGCCACTTCCCTCCCTCTACCCAAGCAGAGACTGCCGCTGCCTTGTCCTGTCCGCTGTCTGCCGTCCGCAATGGGGTGCCGCTCCAGAGCCTTGCTTCAGACATGTAAGCTCCCCCCATCCATTAAACCGTTGATGTCTCTGTGGCTGACTCTGGGCCCTTTCTTCGGTCTTGAGCCTGGGCAAGTACAGGGCTTGCAGGACTCTGGGGTGCAGCCCAAAGGGCAACTTGGTGGGGGAGAGTCTGGGGTTGACCTGAGACATTCTCCTAGGGAACAGCCACTCCTAGGTAAAGCCAACCCAGCTGTGAGGTGCCACCTAAAGACGCTCCTCAAGGCGTAGAATGGTGGGCAGTATCCTTTGATCTGATCTCCGAAACAAGGTTCAGGGTAGAGCCGTATGGAGCCCTGGCAGATGGGTGAGGCACGGCCATGGTGAATGGAGGTGAGAGCTACGAATTATACTAGCTGGGACTCAGGAGTCAGGGCTTTTTTCCCAAGGAGGATTAAACAGGGGGGTTCATGATTAGGGGTAGGAGGGTGTAGGGAAAGGAAGAGAGAGATTGTCCACCACGTGAGGGACATTGCAGGAACTTGGAAGGCAACGCTAGGGTATGCCTTTGTAAACCAGACTAGCGAGTTCAGCAAGTGGTTTTGAGTGGGACGGGTATGCGGGCTGCCTAAGTTCAATGCTGAGTATGCAGGAGGGCTTGAGGAGGGGCAGCTGTGGAGAAGCAGGGAAACGAGGCAGGAGCAGACAGCCCCACCCTTGGGGTAGACGAAGCCCTGATCTGTGTAGTCCTCCCTGGACCCTTTGTCATCCAGCCCGTCACCAGAGACGTGTCTCCCCGCTAAAGGAAGTCTAGTGTGGTCCACCCTTTATTCTAGAAGGAATTTTCCCTAATCACTCATCTAGTGCTTTAACTTCAACTCCCTTTGTTGCTTTGACCTTGGAGTGTTTGGTTTGCCTAGTTTAAATCTTATAAGGATATTTGCCAACTGAATAGAGGATTATAATAACACAGACCGCAAACTTGGCACGGGAGACACATCTGCAGAGTTGTTTCCTGTTTGGTTGGATAATGACTTGCATTCCGTTCGGAAGGAACTGACTAACAAATGAGCTGCTGAAGGCGCCTCAGTTAACTCTTATCACCACAAGTGCTTAGTAGTACGCGTAGATGAGCTTGAGCATTTTACCCAGACTCTCTACCGCATAAACTGAAAACAAACTCATGGTTCTTTTTATTATTCTCTCATTTTCTTTTTATTGTATTTTTAAAATTACAGATATATACATGCTTGTTTTATTAAGAAAATGGTATAAAACACATAAAGAAACAGTAGGTAAATTATCCTGTATTCACGCACCTTCAATTACCTTCCCCCAAGGTAACTAAACAAATTCTGTTTACACAATTGCATACAGACATATGTACATATACATGGAACATATATATGGAATTATGGAATATGGAATTATATTTTTGTTAACAATAGGATCATGCTATATACATTATTCTGGAATTTTCTTTTTTCTCTTCACGGTATGTCAAGTAAGGATCTATACCTAACTCAGTCTTTTAATGTCAAATGATCTTCCTTTCCGTGGTTGAATGGGACATGACTGTCATTTTATGGGGAGAGACTGTCCCCACAGAGGGACAGTCAAACTGTTTCCAACTTTTTGCCACCACAAAACAATGTTGCATTAACTATCCTTATAAATATATCCTTACATCGTATTTCTTTTATTTCATAGAATGGTTTTGCAAAACTACTGTTGATTCATAAACTCTCTATTTTTAATATTAATAATGTCAGATTATTTTCCACAATTTTGTTGTAATCTACACTCTTACAGCTGTATTTGAGAGAACTGCTTTCCTGTATCCTGAGCACCTCTAGACGTTTTTTCCCTTTAAAATGTTAGACAGCTTGATAGAAAAAATGGTATCACATGTGTATTTAATTTGCTTTTTCCTTGGTTACTTGTGAGATCGAACTTTTTGTCGTATGTTCATTGACCATTTATTTTTCTTCTCTCAATTGCAAGTTTATTTCTTTTTTTTTTTTAATTGACTTGTCTGCCTTTTTTCTTATTGGTTTTTTGGAAGGTTATGTATGTTAGGGATGAATAGTTGTTTTGTCATAAGTGCTACAGATAATTTTCCCAGTCCATTATTTGTCTTTTGACTTTGTGATGTGTTAAAACACCACTTTAATTTTTTTTAATTTTATAAAGGAAAATATCTTCTTTCCTTCATGGTCATTGAATCGTTGGGTGTTCTTAATAAGCTCTCCCGAGTACAGGATTATATAAATAGTCTCCTTGATTTTTTTCAAATAGTTTATTTTTTAACTTTTTTACATGTACATCTTTAATCCAGCTGGAATTTAAGTTTAGCATTCTTTCTTCAGGTGTGTAACAATTATGTCGATATCATTTATAAGTCAAAATACTCATTTCCCACTGAGTTTGCAACACCAGCCTTGTTATATATTAAATTTCTATATATGCTTCCTGGACTCTGTAGTCTGGCTCATGAATCTATCGCTGGTGCTGTTAGCTGGCGTACTCTTTTTGCAATTATACCAAACATATCTTGATAACATCAGGAGAGATCACAACTTAATTTTGTAGTTTAGGGAGGAATCACAGAAAGAAAAACCGTCTTGTGATATTTGAGAACTAACACTGTTAGTGTATTTGATCTAAAAACTGACAGAGAAGTGAGTACTACTTACAGCTACAGTGCTTCTATAGGCCATATTTTTATTGATCAGCAAATGTATTATACTTAATGGAAACTTTTGGTTCATATGCATAAATGTTACTTTAAAAATGTTTATGAGTATAACCTGAGCCATAAAGGCTTGACTAGAAATCCTCTTTGAAATCTTTTTTTTTTTTTTGCGGTACGCGGGCCTCTCACTGTTGTGGCCTCTCCCGTTGCGGAGCACAGGCTCCGGACGCGCAGGCTCAGCGGCATGTGGGATCTTCGCGGACCGCGGCACGAACCCGCGTCCCCTGCATTGGCAGGCGGACTCTCAACCACTGCACCACCAGGGAAGCCCCCTCTTTGAAATCTTAATTTGGCCCCAGCTCTGGGAAAGAATTCACCTGGTATGGAGTTCAAACCTTACTAATTTAGATAAACGCCAAGAAAGGCCAAAATGAATGTGATATGAGTTAGATTATTTTTTTAAATAAAAAAGTTTTCTTACTTCTGAAAACATATAAAAACTTGAATCAGACAACAGATACCTGAATTTCCTCTAGTTATCAGGTTATCTACCTTGATCACTGAGAGATTTCTACTTAAACATTTTAATTATTAAAATGTTTAATTAAAGGTTTTAAAAGTTATCCTTAAGCAAGTAAAACATTTCTCTTGCAGCGTTTGGGAACCACTCAATGTTTTCATTGAGAAAACGAATGTAAATTTTGGACAGTCTGCCATTTAAACTAATTAGAGTTTATATTAACGAGATTTTACTTTAATACCTTCTGTCTCTCTCCTCTGAATTGACTCATGTTGGTGGTCAATCAGATGACCTCTCCATACCTAATTCTAAATTTATGTCAGCGTATAATTGGAAGAGACTGAGCAATGGTTATTCAATATTTAAAATCGAATTGAGAATTAGTCCATGTCTATAATCCCTCATCTGCAATTCTGAAATCCAAAAAACTCTGAAAAAAACTACGATTTAAAAAAATCTTTGGAAATGGTACAGATGAACCAGTGTGCAGGGCAGAAATTGAGACACAGATGTAGAGAACAAATGTATGGACACCAAGGGGGGAAAGCAGCGGGTGGTGTCGTGGTGGGGGGATGAATTGGGAGATTGGGATTGACATGTATACACTAATCTGTATAAAATAGATAACTAATAAGAACCTGCTGTATAAAAAAATAAATAAAATTCAAAAAAATTTTTTAAAAATAAAATCTTTGGCAGCAAACTCTGACCTGATATTTAGTCTTTATCCCACCATACACATTTTGTTGCATAAATATTTGTCTGTTTTCAGGGGGCTGCCCTAGCAAATTGTCATTATGTGCAGCACATTACCTTTCTCAAGTAAAAATAAATCCTGAATTACAAATACCTGTATTTTGGAAAGGCTCAGTGGAACTTTTTGTTACCGTTATTAATGAAGGCATTAATGAATATTAATAGCATCATTTAGCGAGTACTTAGTATAAAGGCGCTGCTTTAAACTGTGAGCTTGAGGCTGTAACTCTTCACATTGAGACGCTTAAAGACAGAGTTGTGTTGGATGCAGCCGTTATCCCAACAAGAAACTCGAGCATTTATTCTCATATCTTCTGTATATTTGCCTATGAGACTTTTCTCTTACCCCCTGTGTCCCTGTGTCAATTCTGGGATTGGTGTTCTGGGTGGAAAATAGGGTTGTATACAAAATCACTTATTTTTCTACCCACAAGTATCTTCTTAGAGGCAAAGAGATGGATATCTTTGCTGTCGGTTCCTCAAAGCACTTGTTCTTGCCCTGGATGAGAATAATGGACCATCTTGAGGAATCCACTCATAATGTAGTTTGGTCAAGGTCCTTAAGCCCTTAGCTCCTCTTTGTTTCAGTTTCCTCACTTATCAGATGAGCTCAAAAGCCAGCTTTACCCATTTCACAGGGTGATTGTGAGGCTCTGATGAGGTAATATATGCAAAGGGCTGTGAAACGTAAAGTGGTCTGTGACACGATGCCTTTCACTTCATCCCTGTAAAAATATCTTCCCAAAACAAAGTATCTTGAATTCTAAAATATGACAATCAACAGTCCTTAATGTTCAGAGTTCTAAACAGAGGTTACCTAGAGTTGGATCCTCAAAAGAAGGAAAGCAATGAAAGCCAGGAAGACTCTGAGCATGCACTGAAATGCACGTCCCTCAACAACCATAATCTTGAGGCCAAAGTCGTCGCTTAGGAACCTGCCATCTTCAGAGCGTCAGTAAGCCTGCAGACCCGCAGTGGTTAAATCAATAGTTAATGATGTTCGTCATGTAATTTGAGCCTCTAGTTTGTTTATGCTAGACCAACTTTATCCATACTCCAAACAAATTATCGCTTATAATTACCAGCCCGAAGATAAATCTCTAAATGTTTTTCTGATGATAGTGCTGTGGTTGGCAGGTGTTAAAAGTGCCTCCCAGGGACAAAGATTGAAGATGAGCTTGTTTCCGCAAATCCTTCAGGCGAGGATGTTGCGCTTTCTATCCTGCCATGTGCAAAGGAGCCTTGTATGGTGCCCCGTTAATGAAATCTAATAGGCAAAGGTCGTATATCTTTACAAAGAAAAATGCAAAGCTGGTAATGTGATAAATGGGCTCTGTGGGGCTCAGTGGACGAGGTTTGGTGAGAAAACTCATGTTTAAACAGTCAGCATGGTTTTCTCTCTAATGTTTATGCCTTAAATATCACCCCATAGTGTTTCTCCTCACCTGGTAGAATGATTAAAATAAATACAAAAATAAGAAATCTATATGTCTTTAGTGCTTTGAACCACAGTGACTGGTCATCCAGTGTTAACATTAAATATTATCCAGCAGAACAAGCAGTTTGCCTTACAGAAAAGCTTTAAAGACATCCTTTTGTAAACCTATTATCAATGTGTCAATGTCTCTTAAAGGCGGAAGTCTTAGCATTAACCCAAGCATATAGATTCTATCGGCATACTAAATAATGCATGCAGATGTGCAAGGTGGTATCCAAAATTTTGTGCTGTTTGGACGTAGACTGAAAACCAATATGCTTAGAGCTAAAATGCAAAAATAAGTTAAATTATGAAGAGTTAAATAAATCAGATATTGTTGAATTGAATCACTGCTCGTTTTAGGAGAAGCTGCCAGTTCATTTGCTATAGTTGTACTGCTGAGCTAAGAGACAGTTCAATAAATCAACTCAAGCTTGATGGATTCTTCAATTCATTGAAATGAGTGCGTGGAAGAGAAAAGAAATCTCTTAGTATTCCCTCTTTGACAAAAGGGGACGCAAAGAGCCTGAATGGATGAATGGTTGATTAATTTTGCCAGAAATTTTCTTGACAGCAGGAAATGTGTTTTTGCATTACTCTGTTTGCCTGGGATTTATTTGGTAGAATATGAATTATTGCATGTAAATTTGTACCTGAGGCTATGTTGCTAAAGTAGATAGCTCCTGGTGAGGTTTCTGACTATGGGATCTGTGATATTTCTGTATGGTCTTGCACTCTGCACCCTTACGTGTTGCCCTACAGCAGTTTATATAAGTGTCTGCTCTCACTGATGTTAGTAGTAAAGTCAAGCACTGCCAGTGATTCAATATTGAGCTTGGTTTGAGTGATCATCTGTGCCCCTCTCAAGGAAGGATGGGGCTGGAGGCAACCAACTGATGCTTGATAATTCCTAGACTCATCAACCTGGCAGTTTACTTAGAGACTCTTACCTTTTGCCTTCTCTTCCTTATTTAAAGGTATCTCCTTGTGCTTCTGTTTACAGTAAGCCTACAAATAAACATGTTTCTTAGTTTTATCGAATCAAGAAGGGATACAGCTGGGCTTCCCTGGTGGCGCAGTGGTTGAGAGTCCGCCTGCAGATGCAGGGGACACGGGTTCGTGCCCTGGTCCAGGTTCAGTTTTTTTTTGGACAGTGTATTCTTTTTTTTTAATTTGCAATTTTATTAGTAATGTGTTCTTTTTTAAATTGCGGTATAATTGTTTTACAGTGTTGTGTTAGTTTCTACTGTATAGCGAAGCGGATTTCCCTGTGCGGTACAGTGAAGTGGAGTTTCCTGTGCTATACAGCAAGTTTTCATTAGTTATGTATTTTATACATATTGGTGTATATATGTCAATCCCAATCTCCCAATTCATCCCACCCCCCTTTCCCCGCTTGGTGTCCACACGCTTGTTCTCTACATCTGTGTCTCTATTTCTGTCTTGCACACCGGTTCATCTGTACCATTTTTCTAGATTCCACATATATGCGTTTAGTATACGATATTTGTTTTTTTGACTTACTTCACTCTATATGACAGTCTCTAGGTCCATCCACGTCTCTACAAATGACCTAATTCCGTTCCTTTTAATGGCTGAGCAATATTCCACTGTATATATGTGCCACATCTTCTTTATCCATTCGTCTGGACAGTGTACTCTTTCGGTACTTTTAGCATCTCGTTAAGAAGATTCTTTAGAGGGCACGGAAGCCATCCTAGCCATGGTCTCTGCCTACCAACTGGTCTGAGACACAGGGATTATCACACAGAACATGAGTTAGAAACCACTGTTTTAGGGTGTATCTGGGGACGGGGGCAATTGTGGAGCTTAGAGAAATTGGAGTTAAAGGACCTGCTCCCTGAGGAGGAGGAAGGCCGGCACGAGCGGAGCAGGATTTGGAGGGGGAGCGGGTGGAAGGGCAGTGCACTCCTAGCAAGGGCACCCTCAGCCTGTTCCAGATTCTCCAAATTAGAGGCAGAAAATGCATCTCGGAATTGAAGAATGCTGTCCACCTGTCGAGTGTCCCAACTTGCAAATTTATGTGAGGCATTTCTCTAGGAAGTTTCTGTTCAGTAAGCAGTGCTGGGGATGAGGTATCAGTGTGTGCAGCGGGGGTCTCTGAATAGGAGGAAATTGGTTTCTGTCCAAACTTCTAGGCCCTGGGTGGGCCTATTGGCATTGTTGGTGACCGTTTAGGCTGAGAGTGAAAACAGAGTTAAGAATAATAGGGAAAAATCAGGGAGATGGGTAAAGATACACAGACGTGAGCCATGGCCCAGGGACCAGTGGTCACCGGAGGACCCTCTTCTCCCTCATTCAGTCCATCTGAGTAGGAGCATCCTGGAAGCAGGAGAGACGATGCTCTTTGAGCCTCACTAATGGACGTCTCCATCCCCAGGAGAAACCAGTCACAGACAAACTGCATACTCTTAAATTAGTTGGGCCTGCTAATTAGAGACTATGGAGAACTGGGTTGCTTGCCTTTGCAGCTGTATAAGAAATAAGGAGCTTTAACAGTGGCCTGATTCTACAGTTAGGGCAAAGGAAGACAACAAAATAAGATAATTTAAAACTCAAATATCTGCCGTATTTTAGGGTTACCATAATGGAGATCAAAGATAACTATGCGTATTATTTTCAGGAATCCCAAATATAAAGTTTGGTTTTAAAAATGCCCTATTTACCCATAACTGACCTGAATTAATACAGTTTCTCTAGACTTAAAAAAACTCTGGAAAATACCTAGGAAAACTTCATTTTCCTGGCATAGGAAGTAGGTGTTTTAGTAAAATCCTGGCTCTTTCTTTTTAAATCATCCTGCCTTTTCTTTTAAGAGAATCAAAATGCTGTTTATTTTATAAGCATACCAATATAAACTAAAAGACAATTGATGGAAATTTTAACTTTTTTACCAGCCTAGAAAAGGGAAATATTTGGCCAGTTATTACAGAGTATTTGTGTAGAAGTTCCCCATCTGATGTTTTCTTTTTTTAGGTTCCTCCTGCCTCTTAAACCAGACAGAATTAATGACGTGTCTTGCTTTATGCAGTAATAATATTGATGAAAGAGTCGAATGTGATTTGAATTAAGTTTGCAAGATTCTCCTACTGTTATTCTCTACTCTTCTTAGGGCATTTTTGTCCTGCAGTTGACATTTGACAATGTCTGGAGACGTATTTGATTGTCACACCTCAGAGAGAGAGTTAGCTATTGGCATCTAGTGCGTGGAGGCCAGAGATGCTGCTAAACAGCCAACAATGCACAGGATGGTCCCCACAACAGAGAATGATCCAGCCCCCAAAGTCAGTAATGTCTAGCGAGAAACGCTACTCTAAAGTTATCATTTTTTACCTGTTACGAATCCAGATTTTTTTTTTGTCAGTATTTGGCCTGCTTATAGCCCTTCTATAAATAACTCTTGTATAAACTGATAACATAGAAATACAATTCTTGTCCCACCAGATTTAGCTCAGATACTCTCTGCCTTGTAGGTAGGGCCTGTAGATAATTTCCGATTTGTATTGAAAGCATTTTGATGCCCTACATGTACGGTGCAAATAGCAATGGAATTTTGACGGTTATAGGGGAGATGTGAGCAGGGGCCAAAAAGAGAATCCCTCACACCAACCTGAAAGATTAAGGAGGCTTGACCTCTTTTTCCTGGACTGATGAGATAGCATTATATTTTTCATTAAGTATAATTTTCATTTTATAAGCTTAACATTTTATAGATTTTTTTAATCACTCCTCTTTATAATACCCTTCTTAGTTGGAGTGTAAACGTCCATAAAAATGAAAGTTAACTAAAGTTATCTTTCCAGGTATCATGTCTCCCTATGACTTGGGCTTGGTTGGCTGGAAATAAAATAGGGATTTGGGGAATTACTGATGTGTATGTGTGGGTGTTATAGTGTGTATGGATGTGTGTGTGTGTGTGTGTGTGTGTGTGTGTGTGTGTGAGAGAGAGAGAGAGAGAGAGAGAGAGAGAGAGAGAGAGAGAGAGAAAGAGAGAGAGAGAGAGAGAGGAGTCCTTGGTGCCTGATAGCTAGGGTGCCCACCTAAAGGTTTAGCTTCTCAGCCCCCCTCTTCAAGGGAATGACTCATACCCATCACTCTTATAACAGGTACCACACCTATATTTTGTGGTCTTCCAATCCACCTCAATTGCTTGTCACAAGGCTAGGCACCCAACCCAACTGGGAACAACCAGAATTCTTTCTCCAGAGTTTTCAAACTCAAGACCAAGAGGGAGTGAGCCTTGACTAAACCTGGAAGGTCTGCCCTGGAGCTGCAGACACCCATGTTTCCCACCACATGGAGCATGCTAGTTGGTCTCAGGAGAGGAGAATGAAGCCAGGAGAAGAGGATGGAGAAGCTGAGTGGCCCCCCACATCCCTGGTAACCCTTGCCCTCCTCCCAGCTTGTCCTCCAGTTCTTCCTTTGCTTTTTTGAGAACCCTCCCCAGAGCTTTCTGAGTTTTTCTTAAGCCAGTTTGAGTTAAGTTTCTGTGTCTTGGGGCCAAGAGAGTCACAACAATACAGCGTCCTTACCTGAAAATGAATTCCTCAAGCTCTCCACACACAGACATCTCCAATGAAAATGAAACCACAGACCCCAGAGTGTATCTGTTTGCAGGAGGGGGTTTGTAGTAAATAGCTTAGAATTGCAACAAATGTCACACACAGACTGCTGGCTCTGCATGTGTGCTCTAAGATTGGTGTTTACCCTATTATATTCCAATTTGAGAATGTCATAAAGTTTATCACTGAGCAAATGGAAACCATCAAGAATAGATATGGATGATGAGAGGTGTGTACCTTGATATATAGATATTTTAGACTTCAAAAGAAATTACTTTCATTGGGTTGATAGCAAAGGGGACACAACCATATTCCCCACTTAAACTTGGTGATGGTTGGGTATTTTTAGCAAATGAGTTGTCAGCACAAAGGCTTCATTAGACCCATCAGGATATCTGCCCATGAAGAACGAATCCCAAACTGTACTGACAGTCTCCGTGAGCCAAAATGATGAAGCACCTCTGACAAGAGCCATATTGTGCTCCCCATGTGAGGTGCAGGAGGAAAAGAGAGACAGTTTGGTCTTCATTTGGTCAGGTTGATATTGACACAGCTTAGAGAAATCAAGTGTGTGCCGTGTACGTGTACAGCAAGGGCTCTGGAGACTCGACTGGTGGTTTCCATAAATCACAAAGGGGTACCCAGAGAGGAAGGAAGGTTTCCTGCTTTACTGAAATATTGTTCAAACTAGATGATTTATTTTTATAAGGGAAAATAAATAAAGCCATAACCGTTCAAGCTCATGGTTCTAAACAGGCTGATGGGGATTTTTTTCAAACATCTATACACAATTGCGGAAATAATTTATTATTATTTGGTAGCTGGTGTGTTGCCCAGGTTCTACCATCTCAAAAATAAAGCATGCCTAGTGAATGGATTTTCCATTATGCATAGGTCCTGAGTTATTCATTCCCATATAGAAATCCTTATACACATACGCAAACTTTAATAAAGGGGTCCTTTAGTGGAACGACAGTCTAGCCCTTTTCTCGCTGAGTCCTTAAATTCATACTACATGGAAAAGTTTTGATTATGGGTCTGTCCTTGAAGAAAATGTAAATTAGGCTGAGCTGGTAAATAAGGTGATGACGTGTTTGTCTTTAATTGGTTGTGAACCTCCCCACATCCACGTATTCTATCTGCTATTAACTAGTTGTGAGAGGCTACCTAGGACTCCCTCTCATGAAGTACAGTATACAAGCATCTTTTTCTAGGGCAGCTCTCTGTTGGTGTAACATTCATTGGTTCTCCTTATGATGGAGACAGTGAGGATGAGGCAGTATGCCAACTTGCTTACTTTCAGATTGATCTGAAAGCAACCCATTTAATTTCAAGAAGTCCTTAACTTACACCTGTGCTTTCAGATGAACCATCTCCCAATCTCCCTCTCATCTTTACCCCTCCCCTCCCCTCCCCCTTCCCTCTCTCTCTCTTTCTCTCTTTCCCTCCATTATAAATTATAATTATTTGTGCCATGACATGAAAACAGTGATTTTCAGTACTCATGTGCTGTCTCCCTCTATTCTTGAATTCTTCAACCCAAATGATGACCTTACAAGGATGATTGCTCACAAGATTGTTGGTTTCTTCTCTAATACTTAACGACGTGCTTGACCTAAATGGAAGCATCTGCAGACTGATACATTAATTAGTCTTTGATAGTTGTGCCTTTACAAGAGGGCTTTGCTTGAAACAATGGTGATATTATAGGCTCTTTGCATTAAGATGCCCACTCCGTTGGGGTAAAAAAAAATTACCTCTTTTGTCTTTGTATCCCTTCCCTGTAATCCTAATTCCTGGTTTCCCTAGGCTTTTGAGCAGAAGGAAAGTAATGTTAGGAGCATCCTTAAATGATGAGATTTTTTTACATACTAAATGGTAAAGTGGGGATTCTTCCATTGTTTGTGTGTCTAAGGTATCAGAGCAAGAAAAACTACACGAGGGTAATTCCGGACAAACCGTGACTATGCCAGTTCATCTGCTTTTTTTGTGTGTACACATGCATACCCAACTTTTAAAAAGTACGTATTGCCGCCAGAAACTTTATAGCAGTTTCTTTGGGCAAGTTTTCAATTAGGCTCATACATGAGTTAATGGTCAGCCTACACCAATATTTTACAGAATAAATGAGAAACTGGAAATTGATCATAAAGCATGATAATATTGACTCATCAGAAAGTTTAAGCATCACATTATTAGCATTGGTTAAAATCAAGGATGTGGCTTGCTTGTGTATAGTGACGAGGGAGAATTAATAACAAACGGAAGTAAATGGAGTAGCAAAAAACTTCTATGAGATTAAAAATGGAGTTAGTAATGTCTTTCAAGAATTATTTCATTTGAGAATAACATATAGGTTAGAACCTGAGCTCTGAAGTCAGACTCACCTGGGACCAAGTCCTGTTTTTACACATGTGAGCTGTGTAACATCAATTACTTAACCTTCTAAACCCTCCATTTTCTCAATGCAAAACAGAAATAACGTTACCAACATCATCTGGCCATCTTAAAGTTTAAATGAGATGATGTAAAGCATTTAACAGAGTGCTTAATGCAGAAGCAGTGTATGAGGAAATCATTCTAGGCAATATACTATTGGTTTAAATGAAAAGTAATAAATATATATATTTGTTATTCATTTATATATTGTAGTATTTTAATTTTCACAAAATCTTTTCATGAAAGGGCTCTCTTTTTGAATGATAACGTGTACTGCTTGGCTCTGTTTTCAAAATATGATGCATAATATAGTTGAAATAGACCCAGTGAAGTTTTTACTACTAAAATGCCTTGGCTAGCTTATAGAAATAAGAACCATTAGAGTGTTTTTAAAATAACATGTGGTAAAAACATGGGGAATATCTTTGCTTACCAATTACAGCGTACAAAAAGACAGAATAAATAAAATCTCTTTAATTTATGCATTTTCTGTTCTCATAAATCATTTTCCTGTCAAAATTATCAGACTTTATTATTGCTGGATATTTTAAACATAATGGAATTTTGGTAGCATAAATCATGAAGCTTTCAGTAAGAACGTTTGTGTACATACCTCAGCATTTTTCATATATCTTGATAAAACAGTCCTCAGTCTAGAAGTAAATCTATGCAGAATATAAATGTCAAACTATACTCGTAAATTTCAGTAACTCAGCAATCCATGCTGACCATTTTGCTTACGAGGTAGTTATGGATTGTCATACTATCTTTCTAAGACTCACTGTTCTCAAAGATGAAGCTGTATGAGCTTGTGTTTTAATCTTGGTCATGATTTTTATACAAGCATCCTACCTACAGACTATATCTCCTCACTTGATTTTTCTATTTCCTGGAAGAAGAAAAAAATTTCAGACATAATAATCTGGGAATAGCTTGTCCATGACATCAGAAAATAATTTATTTTTCTTTTATTTAATAAAAGCATTACTCAATATATTTCATTTGTAATTTGTAAGAGAGACAACTGTTTTGGATTATGTGTGTAGTCCTGAGTCCTGGACCTAAATGGAAAGAGTACTAGCACAAGGAATAAAATGCATTGAATGTGATACTGACCAGGGTTATTGGTCTTCCTTAATCAACAGAAATTGATAAGAGGCCAGACAAGAAATTCAGGCAAGGCTTTAATGGGGCCCCTGCTGCAGGAGCGGGAGAGGGAAAACAAGTAACAGGTTCCCTTGCTCGCTCCCGGAAGTGGGGGTGGGGGGCGGGGACAAGCTGGTTCCTTGCATGGGGTGAGGGTAGGGGTGTGTCCAGGGGTCAGGCCAGAGGGGTGGCTTAGGTGGTCTGCCCACCCCTTTCGTGGTGTCGAGTGCAGGGGGCATGTGCAGTACCCTGCTTTTGCTCCCAACCCCCTGTTTTTGCTTCCTGCTCTTCAGAAGTGGCAGTTGGGTGTTCGGTTTTTTTTTTAGGTTTTTGGATCTTGTTGTCCATAATTGGGCCCCAACTGCCCATGTACACAATTATTTTTAGTCCCTTATAGTTTATTTGAATTTGGTTGCTCAAGGAGACGTTTGTCCAGGTGCAAGCACTGCAGCAAAAGGGTCCCAGGTCCCAGCCTGTCTCAAAGGTAGTATGGCACTTGGAATGATGCAAAAGGCTCTATCCACGGTGATGTGGCTAAAGGAAAAAAAATCACTACACATTTTTCTGTTGCTTTATTTGTATAGTGGCAAACAGAAGCTCATTCATTGAGTCTAACTTGGAATTAGGGATAAAGGATCCATTAATGAGATAAACACTGCCTGACCCAGAGTTTTTATATCTTATATTACTTTTTAAGTGACTTTGCTTCATATGTAACTTCCTCTGTCATCTCACATCTAGGAATTTTACATGTGAATCACTTTAATGACTTAAAAGATGTGTGTGATTATCATTTAAAAATTCACAGTATTATAAAGGATATAAGGTAAGAAATTGTAATATGAATATTCAGTTCCCATACCAAGAATTTGTGAAATACTTTCTCTGAATCAAATTACTCCCATGAATCCTAAGAACGACCTTTTGATAGTTGATGAATCAGGAAAGGAAAGGGATTTAACATTTATTGTCTACTATATGCCAAACACTGGGCCTGCTTTTTGATACACATATGTCCTTAGTACTCACAACAGTGTTATGAGGTGAGGGTTTACAGATGAGGAACTCTAAGGCTCAGAGAGATGAGAGAAACTCACTCGAGGCACCCAGCTAGTGAATGGCAAAGCCAGAGTTAACCTCCAAAGTCTTTACTAGGAACCTTGGAGAGAGTGACCTAAAATAGTGGAGAGACACAATTAGATTATAGATTAGCAGTTTGGCTAAATTATGACAACTTTAATATCAAGGTATCTTAATATCCATCATATGTTAACTTCAATATATATTAGTTGAATACCTATAGAAATGACATCCTAATTTTATATGATTATAGAAATTATTTTCTACTTTACACTATGATCTTTTCTTGTGTCATTAAGTATTCTTTGACAGCATGATTTTTAATAGCAACATAATATTCTTTGATGTTACTGTTCCATAATTTATTGAACCAGTTCTCTATTGTTGGATATTTAGACTGTTTCAAATTTTACTTATTATAGTAATAATTCAGTGAATAGATTTGTCCACAAACCTTCTGTGTGTATATATGATTATTTCTTTAGAATATATTTCTAACAGTGTATGAGAATGCCCATTCAGACATATTTACCAATTATAGGAAAAGAGAAGATGAAACATTTTCTTATGAGAGGATTTCTTTGATTGTTAATGGTTTTAGGTATTTCAATTGTAAATTGTCTTTTATGTTCATCAACTATTTTTTCTATTGCTATGTCTGCTTTTTCTCATTGATTTATAAGAACTCAGTCTCGAGGACATTAAACCTGTCTCTTCCCTGTGTTTTTTTTTTTTTTTTTTTTTTTTGCGGTACGCGGGCCTCTCACTGTTGTGGCCACTCCCGTTGCGGAGCACAGGCTCCGGACGCGCAGGCTCAGCGGCCACAGCTCACGGGCCCAGCCGCTCCGCGGCATGTGGGATCTTCCCGGACCGGGGCACGAACCCGTGTCCCCTGCATCGGCAGGCGGACTCTCAACCACTGCGCCACCAGGGAAGCCCTCTTCCCTGTTTTAAAACAAATAAAGCAATGTAAATAATAATTATTCCATTGAGAAACTTTTGAGTGGGTCTTAAGCAGGAGAATATCATGGTTCTGGTTACATTTTTTCAAAGCTCTTTCTTGGTCCTGTGTGGAGAACTGATCTCAGGGAGAGGAGACAAGAGTGGCTACAGGGAGACCAGTTGAAGGGCTATCACCCAAGTTCAGGGAAGAGATAATGGCAGCTGTGGCTACGACACTAACAGAGATGGAAAGAAGTGAGGGATGTGTCTGGACTTGAGATATGTTTTAGAGGGAAAGTTAACAGGATTTGCTGATGGATTATGTGAAGAATGTGGGGGAAAAAGGAATCAAGAATAATTCCTAGATGTTTGGCTTGAGTAACTGGGTGGATGGTGGTGCCATTTGATGCTATGGAGGAAATTGGGGTAGAGGTAGGTTGTATTTTATTTGAGATGCTTATTAGACATTGATGTGATGATATCACATGGATAACCAAGGTTAGTGTTGAGGTGGATGTGATTTGGTTGTCACTGGCAGATAGGCGGTTTGAAAGCCATGTGACTGGATGAAATCACTAAGGAAAATGTACAGACAAAGAGAAAGGGGTTAGGAACATTTAGAGGTTGACTAAGGGAGAGGAACTAGCAAAGGTGACTGAGGAATAGCCAGTGAGTTGGGAGAAAAACAAGGAGAGTGCAATGACAGGAAAGTGAAGGAGTTAAATATTTCAGGAAGGAGGGAAGATCAACCTTTTGAGATTCTTGGGAGAAGTTAATTAGAGTAAGAACAGGAAACAGACTTGGGGATTGGGTGACCTGGAAATGATTGATACTTTTGAGAAGAGCCCTTTCAATGGAATGATGCGGGCAGAAACCTGACAGGAGGGATTCAGAAGACAATAGAAATACAAATATATGAGCAGTGTAAGGAGAGTGGGTTTTTCTCTTTCAAAGAATATGCACATTTAAGGACTCAGATGTGTATAAGACATTATTTAGATCACTTTTATTTCATGTGACGCACTAAAGCTATCCGTGTATAGAATAAAAACTAAAATTTTCAGAGCAATGGAATAAGAAATATCAATAAAATAGAATTTTGTGAGAGAATGGAATTTTCCACTGCATTTGTCCAAGTACTTTCAACCACTAATGTAGTGAATCTGTTGGACACGATCACTCTCTGGGTGGTCATATTAGTTAAAATAGAGCCCTATCATTTCTGTTTTCCTGCCCTTTGCCCTTCTGATCATCAACCTCTTCTTAGGGCCCTTGAGATCTACACCTTGCTTTTGGCCAGGAAATAACAAAGCCTTTTTCTCCCTACGTTTTCAGGTCTTCCTACTCATTTCAAAACTAGGAATTACTGAAGCAAAAGAACTCATGACCTCTAAAAACGTTTAATGGTCTAGTCTCTGCGTCCATGAGTGACAGAAGACTGACAGGGAACACTTCCCCATTCTTCCTAACTGGTGTGTCGGAACAGTCTGGGTTTTGGCCAGTCATTTCCCAGGTTGTAATGATTAGTAAAGTAACTTCCTAAATTCCATGCGGCAATCTCAGGCTGGGGTCATATTTCAAACGTGGAAGTTTGGATGGTGGGGTTAGGTGGTAAATGAAGGTAGGATTCCTTTCTTTTCTAAACC
>NW_020172625.1:4066760-4109498 GCF_003031525.2 Neophocaena asiaeorientalis asiaeorientalis
GAGGGAAACGTTTTGGAGACGTTTGAGCAGATTAACAAATAGTTATTTGTATACTCGTAACTAAAACAGTAATTTATCAGGTGGAAGGCAGATGGGGGGAATAAAATGCCAACCTGTATCTACAGTTGGGTTGTGTTGATGATGAAGTGGTATTTATTCAGGGCCAGGCTAGCTTGTCAGCAACATAAGAGCTGTTACAGCACATGACTCCCTGCATAGCTAGAAGACAATAATAAATTATGTCCTATGCAAACAGCACTGGCATAAAAGTAGAACAAACAGACCCTGCCTCCCGGATTCCTGAAGAATCTTACTCATTCCCTTGTTTGATTCTGTTTTAAACATGAAACTCCTGACATTATCCTAAAGCCAGTGAGATTGAATCTGGTTTGGGCAATTTTATTGGGGTGGATAGGACATAGTTGTTGACAGTCTGTTTTGGGGTGACTGTAAAATGTAAGTATTTTATTTCTCTAATATGCCTAAATGCTTCACATAAATCTTTGTTTTATCAATACCTCATGTGATCCTGTGGAATTCGGGGCCACCCAGAGGAAGACTGGGGAAGTATTACTCAAAGCAGCTTGATTCTAAGAATCACTTGAGGTACATAATGGAATTACAGATTCTTGGACCCAATCCTGGGCTGCTAAATGAGAACCTCTAACAAAGCGGCCCAGAAAGACACACCCCAGGGTGACGTTTATGATGAGGCTGGTGTGAGGGGCAAGGAGCTAAGGGCCTGAGTCAGTAAAAGTCCTGTGACAGCATTGAGAGAGCCCAAAGGATTGGTTCATAGGAAAATAAACAAATTAAAAAGGGCTCCCTAGAGCAGTGCTCTTCATATTTCCATGTGTATTTGAATTGCCTAGGATTGGTGGGAAATGCAGATTCTGCTTCAGTAGGTCTGGGGTGTGACCCGACACTCTACATTTCTAACAAGGTGCCTGACGGTGCCAGTGCCGCTGGACTTGAGTTTAGCAAGATCCTAGAGCCATAATTTTAATTTATTAATTAATTTATTTAATTTCTTGGCCGCGTATGCATGCGGGATCTTTGTTGAGGTACGTGGGATCTTTCATTGCGGTGTGCAGGCTTCTCTCTAGTTGTGGCGCGCAGGCTCAGTAGTTGTGGCTCATGGGCTTAGTTGCCCCGCAGCATGTGGCATCTTAGTTCCCCGACCAGGGATCGAACCTGCGTCCCCTGCACTGGAAGGCGGATTCTTTACCACTAGACCACCACAGAAGTCCCTAACACAGACAAATCCAAACAGGTTGGTGCTCAGCCAACATTTTTGAATAGCAAATGTTCCACAAGTATGGCTTTGAATAATGCTTATTCTACTGAATCTTAATCTTGTGCTGAGGTACCAGTAAAACCAGCCTTCTCTTGTTTGAGTGACCCCGCTTGGAGTGTCGTGATAATTGTTATTGTATGTGAAAATCTCTTAGAAATGGTGTGTCTTCTTTCAAGGGTTTATAAATATGTTGGGGGGAATGAGTTTATGTACATAATGAAAAAAATATTTTGAAAGGAAAATTGTAAGTCTTCTTGTGCCAAAGCCTTCAGTCACTGGAGATAAGACGTACGTGGAGTTGTCCATTATCGTTTTCCTTTGGGACCATATCTTCATTTACAGTTCTTAATGGCAAAAAGCTCAGCATTGAGGTTCTTGATGGTTAATACCAATGACGATTTGAAATAATTGTATCTATTGAATGCACATTGTGTATAATAGGTCCAATTTTTTTTTAAAAAAGCTCACTCTAAATATCTACTTCTTTTGTGGGTGAATTAATTTGTTTGAAGTACCTAAAGATGATTATTATTATGACACTTGGACAATAAATTAAAAGCATGAAAGCTGACCGTGTGCATACTTCCAAAAGCTATTGTATTTGAGCATGATAAATTTCATTACCAAGTCAGTGCGATAGATCCTTTGTATTCATCAGCAATATATCCTGAGATCTTTGTGAATTCCCATGTGCACCTTGTAACTGAAGATGCCTGATGAGAGTAGTGGCCTCAGGAGTGGACAACAAGGCTCCTAGAGGCACGGAAGCTGGTGATGGGCTGGGCCCACCCAACTGCCAGGTTTCTCTCGGGAACCTCATCGACCTTGAGATCTGGCTCAGCAGAATTACAGAGTACATGTATTACGGCAATTTTAAGTGGCTAGTAAATAGTCTAAGCCACAAATATCAAATCCACAAGTGTCAGAGGGCTACCATATACAAACATTAATCTGGACATGAAAAAAATCTGCACCTATATGCACTGCACTGTTTAGTTCTTCATAATGGTTATCTGAGGAGGAGGTACGTGGTACTTCCACTTCCTATGGGACACATTTCTGTACTGCTTTAATGTTTTACCAGTGGCATGCATAATTCTGATGACTTTGTAAGCAGAAAAATTAGAATTCTTTATATCTCTTGAATGCACATCATGGTGATTTTCACTGAGTAGAGCAGTGGACTGTCAGTTGATGATTATATGATTGTCATTTACATGTGCTATTAGATATATATACAGTATGATAAAGGATTATGTAGCACAGGTTGATTTTGTATATATGTCTCTCCAGTCATTCAACAAACTTTTCTTGAGCAACTAGTATGTGCCATGCGTTATGCTAGGGGCTAAGATATGGTCTTCAGTGTATTTTATTTTATTTTATTTTTTAAAGAAAGAGAGACAACCATGCTGACAAAGTGGTTCTCATTGTAGTTAATAAAACTCGAAAAGGCCAGAACATTTCCACAGATGATGTGAGTCACAGGTCTGGGTGCTCTGCAGTAATGGGTCCCTTTTCCACAGTTATTCATTCCTCCTTAGCTACCACTTAGAGCAAGCAGATCTGACATCACATCCCTAACACAAATCTCCTAGACTTCTACACTGGAATAAAAGGCATTCAGTAGACTCAGCTAAATCCATCTTTAGGAATTCTGCTTGGAGTTAATGATAACCATTAGAAAACAATTATAGAAAAGAACAATAACTTCCTCCTATTTTTCTAGTGGGTTGTATCAATAATAATATTCAGCAGACGTTCCTATGTCCTATGAACAATAAAAGGAAAAGTATGTTTTACAAAGTCAGTATTTGAATAAACATTTTAGGAAAAAGATGTTAAGCTATTTGGTCCTCTATAAACTATTCTTAATAATAATAGCAAAGATGCCTTCCTTTCCTGGTTTAGGAAAACAAAACAAAAAAAGCAAAAGTATATTTTAAGCCATAGCATGAAGATTTCAAAACTTTCTCGAAGCAAAGTGTTTATTTCATTTGCATCTGATAATAAGTATCAGTGGTAATACATCCTAAGACTGGACAAATTTGTGGCACAACTCCCCAGAGCTGGACAGTTTGACATTAATATCAAATTGACTGTTGTTTCAGGACTGTACGTTTCACAGCAGTATCACCAGTGATTTGAAAGCATTCTCAGACAAGTTCGGTTTTGATGTCCTCATCCTCTTGGCCAACTACCTGTCGGAGGAGCAGCAGCCCAGACGACAGATCGCTGTGTACTCTGAGAACCTAGAGCTGTGCAGTCAGGTAAGGACCTCCTTGACCCAGCACATTTCACTGCATCCCCCCTCCTGCTGGCTCTCAGAACATGCGGTGGAAGACGGCCATGGACTGCTGACTTAAAGAAATTGGTCCAAGAGATAAGGTCCTAGAGTTTGAGTTTTAAGAAATGTTGGGGGTATTTTACACATTCTGTTAGTTAGTTAATGATTTATTTATTTATCAGTGCTTTAATTCAGATTTTTAGTTTTTAGTTTTGGTGCTGTGTTACCAAAAAATCATCTAAATAGAGTTGTCAGTGAGATAAAAGTTGGCCTTTTTTTTTTTTTAAATTGAGGTATAATTGACAGATAACATTATATTTCGAGTGTACAATATAATGAGTCAATGTTTGTATATGTTGTGAAATAATCACCACAATAAGTCCAGTTAGCATCCATCACCATACATAATGACAGGGTTTTTCTTGTGATGGGGACTACTCTCCACTCTCTTAGCAGCTTTCAGGTCCGCAGTACAGTATTATTAACTATAGTCTCCATGCGGTACATGACATCTCCATGACTCGTTTATTTTATAACTAGAAGTCTGTACCTTTTGACTCCCTTCACCCCACATAGGGGCATTTAAAAGAGCCCCATAACCGTTTCATTTCTAGGCTGAATTCATAAAGAGAAAGATCATATCTCTTTTTACCCAATAAGGGCTAGTCCTCCTTTGGGTACCGTTTTCCTTGAGGGCTGCTACCTGGTGATAACAAAGTTTAGTCCCTGACTAAACATCTGTTTGGTGTCCAGTGTTTAGTAACTGTGCTCTGAAGCTTTAATCCAAGTTAGTTTTTTGACCACAACCACGCTGACACCTTGGATATGTCTCGAGAAAAACATTCATATATGTTAAAAAAAAAAACACGTTTTTCTTCAGGTACTAAAATTCTGATTGGGTAATCAGTCAGATCTTCTTGGTTGAGAACAGAGTCTTTTAACCCAAGGCTTTGGAAATATAAGAAATAGACAAAATTGGGCTTCCCTGGTGGCACAGTGGTTGAGAGTCCGACAAAATTAATGAAAATAGGGCAGTGGGTATACCAAAGCAGGTGTATTTAATAACTAATATGAGAACATATGTAATTCATTATAATATGGATGACATGGACATAGAACGGTTTCATCACTTATCTTTCCTCACTAATGGATTAGACCACTGGTCTACCCACAGGTGGCTAGAGGTAAAGTCTCAACTCCCTTCTTTGACATCCTCACTTTCTGTCCCCCAAGAGGTCCATTTCTTGTTATATGACTGAAGTCACTCTCCAGCCTCTCTGTGCCCTCTCAAGTCCAGATATGAATGAGCCCCCTTCTCCGGCTGCAGGTGCTTTTGGTACCCTTCTGAGCCACATACATCTGTGAATCGCATCACCGGCCTGTGGCTTTTTTAGTGCTTTGCTCTGCACTGAGTTTCAAAGCTGAATTTTATCTTTGGTCACTGGTTTCCTAGGGACAGGACTTAGGTCTCCTAAGCCTCCAGTACAGTGGTTTTCAAATCACTTTTTGTAGCAAATCAATCTAGAAATTAGTTAATCTAAAACAGACAGAAGTAGAAGAGTGGATGAAGGGGTTAGAAGCCCTTGAGTTGACTCCACCCTGACTCTCCTCGGCCCCCACCCCAACCCTCCCCACCCATTTGCTCAAGAGACATCTCCTTGAAATCTTGAGCAACACAAAGTCAAGACTGCTCTAGAGGAATCCTTCTTTGGCCATGTGGTCCCAGTTGGTCAAGGGTCAGCCTTTGCAGCTGGACTGCCTGAGTTCAAAATGTGGCTCCATCACTTGTTAGCTGTGTGTTGTTGGTCAAGTTATTTAAGCTTCCTGTCTCTCTATTTCCTCACTGAAAAAATGGGGATAAAAAGTTCCTACCTTGTAGAATTATTGTGAGGGTTAAAGGAGATAATGCACATAAAACCCTTAGAACGGTGCCTGGCATATGAAAGCATTCAATAAATGTTAATTATTATTATTACTATCTATGTGAGCTCTGTAGTTGTTACTACTATTGTCGCTGTTGTTGTTATTATTACCTCCACTGGTCCTAAGGGGCCATTTCAAATGCCCAGTGTGCAAAATATCTTCAACATTGCCTAAAAAAATCCTAGAGCTACAGCCCAGTTTTGGCCTCACACTGACCATCACACATCTCCCTGCCTTCCAAGGCAGCTTCGTCTGTCCTGGGCCCCATGTAGATGCTTCCTGGGGCAGGAAGAGACAGTTGGGGCCTGAGTGCCATTGAGAAAGCTGCCCCTGGTAGCTGCTTTCTCTTTCCTACGTTCTCCTTTGCCTTCTGAGGCTTTCAGAGGTTAAAGCAGGTCCTGGCTGCCTGCTACCAACAAGAGCCTTCCTTCTGCCCCATTTTCCCTTATTCCAATACTTTTCCCCTAGTTTTGTCAGCAACCAGCATTATCTCTCGCTTTTGCAAAGCTGAATTTTACTCCTGTTGGAAGATGGTATTAAGTTACACTGAGGAAAGGTTTTATATGATTTTGGGTTCAACAAAAAGCCAATTTGGTAGGATTAAAGAAAGCATTGGTGGTAGATTAAGTGGGACTTTCCATATTTTATGTTATACAATTCTCAGTTCTCTGTCTTCTTTCTAGACAGATGAACACAGATTAATTTTACATTACAAAAAATTAAGAAAGACAAATTGCAAAGAGCTAAGAGAGCCTGAGTGCTCACACAAATCCCTGTGCCTCCCCGACAGATTTGCTGTGAACTGGAAGAGTGCCAGAACCCTCGCCTGGAGCTGGAGCCCTTTGAATGTGGCTGTGACGAGATTCTGGTGTATCAGCAGGAGAACCCTTCAGTGACGTGTGATCACGTGGTTCTCCTGGTCAAGGAAGTCATCAATAGGAGGTGTCCAGAGATGGCCTCTAACAGCCGGACATCCTCCACAGAAGCGGTGGCAGGCAGCGCCCCGCTCTCCCAGGGGTCTTCCGGGATTATGGAGTTGTATGGTTCTGACATAGAGCCACAGCCCAGCTCCGTGAATTTCATGGAAAACCCTCCCGATCTCAGCGATTCTAACCAGGCCCAGGTGGATGTCAACGTGGACCTCGTTAGCCCGGATAGCGGGTTGGCCACCATTAGGAGCAGCCGCTCGTCCAAGGAGAGCTCGGTTTTCCTCAGTGATGACAGTCCAGTGGGAGAAGGTGCTGGGCCTCACCACAGCCTCCTCCCAGGATTTGACTCCTACAGTCCCATCCCTGAAGGGGCAGTAGCGGAGGAGCACGCCCCATCTGGAGAACACAGTGAATCCTTTGACCTTTTCAGCTTTGACCCAGCACCCATGGTTTCTGGGCAGTCCCAACCATCTTCCCATTCTGCAGACTACTCCCCAACAGAGGACTTCTTCCCCAACAGCGATTCGTCAGAAGGACAGCTCGCCACGGGGCCTAAAAGGCTTGATGAGATAGGGATGGACGTGTCGAATTATTCATCCAGTTCTCTTTTGTCAGGGACTGGCAAAGATAGCCTTGTGGAATTTGATGAGGAGTTTGTCCAGAGACAAGAAAGTCCCCGTGATAATTCTGAAAGAAATTTGAGCCTGACAGGGTTCGTGGAAGATGGATCTCCTTCACCAGAAAGTCTGAAAAATGTTGGAAGGAGGGTCCCACCAACACCTATGAATAGCTTTGTGGAGACCTCACCATCCACTGAAGAACCAGCTCTACTCTCTTCAGAAGATACGACCCCCAAAACAGTCAACACGGGTCACACTGGGCCACCACCAGCCCAGGCACGGTGCAGCAGCTGGTGGGGTGGTTTGGAAATTGAGTCCAGAAACACTGCAGATGCCTGGAGTTCCAGTGGACAGGAATCTGTCTTCCAGAGCCCCGAGTCATGGAAAGATCATAAGCCACGCCCAGTTGATAGGAGAGCCTCAGATTCTATATTTCAACCCAAGACTCTTGATTTCCCAAAGTCAAGTCCCTGGGAGTCAGAATTTGGTCAGCCTGGGCTGGGCAGCAATAATATTCAAGACCAAAATGAGAAAAACTTGCAGTTTCAGGATATGTCCCCTGAAAACTCGCATTTGCCGAATGCTTTTCCTCAGGGAACAAACCACCTGATAGAAGACTTTGCTGCTCTGTGGCGTTCTGATCGCTCACCCACAGCCATGCCTGAGCCATGGGGAAATCCCACGGGTGACGGGGAACCAGCTGCTGCAGCGTCCTTCCCAGCCTGGAGAGCATTTGCTAAAGAAGATGACGCCGAAGCTTTGAAAAATACCTGGAATCTGCGCCCGATGAGTGGTGAGACACCCTCTGTGAGGGACCCAAACGAGTGGGCCATGGCAAAAAGCGGGTTTTCTTTCCCTTCAGAAGACCTCATAGACAGTTCGCCCAGTGATGCAAACAGTGAAGCAGTTCCAGAGATCTGGGGCAAGAAGAACCACGACTCCGGGGATGATGTTCTCGTATCTGGAAATCCCAGATCTGATCTGGATCATGCATGGAATAGTTCTAAGCCAGTAAAGGATGATCAGAATGGTTTCGTGGATGCAAAACTTAGGGGGAAGGTGTACGAAAATGGAGATTCCTGGAACCTTTTTGAGGACGGTAACAAGAAAGGAGGGTCAGAGGTCCTAGCACCTTGGGAAGATTCCTTCTTAGCCTATAAATGTTCCGATTACAGCGCCTCCAACGTAGGGGAAGATTCGGTGCCATCCCCCTTAGATACCAACTACTCCACCTCTGACTCTTGTACTTCACCAACATTTGCTGGAGACGAAAAAGAAACCAGAGACAAGCCATTTGCTAAAGAGGCAGGTTTTGAGTCCCAAGATGCTAACTGTACCTCAGGGGATGCTGACATGCCTCCTCAGTCCCCAAAGCAGCCACCTAGAAATAGAATTAGTTCAGGTCCTGGGAACCTGAAAATATGGGCTTCACCTCACGCAGATGGTAGCCCTGAAATAAATGCCCCTCACAGCCCAGATAAAGATTTACTCCAAGCAGAGCCCACCGATGATCAGAACACCTCCGTGGAGGATGACATTGGGGAAAGCAGCCAGTCCAGCTACGATGACCCCAGCATGATGCAGCTGTACAATGAAACAAACCGGCAGCTCACACTTCTGCACAGCAGCGCCAGCTCCTGCCAGGCGGCCCCCGACAATCTCGACTTGTGGAACAGAGTGATTCTGGAGGACACTCAGTCTACCGCGACCATCTCGGATATGGACAACGACTTGGACTGGGATGACTGCAGTGCAGCTGTGGCCATCACCGGTGAAGGTCAGGCACAAGGGTACGTGGCTGAAGGTTCCGAACCCGAAACCCGATTTTCAGTGAGACAGGTAGAACCCTGGAGCGTGGAGTTTCAGGAAGCAAATCAGGTAGATTGGGAACTCCCTGCCTCTTCTGAGCACAGCTTGGACACTGCTCCCAACGAATATCACATGCTGAATGAAAAAAGCGGGCAGCTGATCGCGAATAGTATTTGGGATTCCGTTATGAGAGATAACGCCATGTCATCATTAATGTTACCCGGCCCATCGTATGTTACAGATCCAGAACAAAGCAAATCACCTCCTGAAACGTCCAGCTCATTAGAAAAAATTCAGGACAGTCACATCCCAGACATGCTGGAAGCCTCTGGAGCCAGTGAGTCAGAAACACTTGGTCCTGAGAAGCAGGACACGTGCAGGAGAACCCCACCAAGTGATATGGCATATTTGGTGACCAGACTTGAGAATTCAGGGCATTTTGCATGCTCAGATCCCTGGAGGGGTCCCAGTTATGGAAAAAAGGAAAGTGAGATGGAATCCCATGGAGCCGCTGGTAGGGAGTGCCCCAGTAAGGAGGAGCTGATGGATGGAAGCTCAGGGGCTCCTGGAAAAGGGCAAGGTGGCCAGGAATGCCCTTCCCCAGCTGCATCTGATCATCCAGAAATCTCCAATGAATCAGGCAAAATCAGCTCTCTTTCAGTCACTTCCAGTCCTCAAACGGAGGAACCCCAGGAGGTATTAGAGCATGAGAAGGGGTCTTACACTCCAGACCCCTGTGATGTGCAAACAGAGGTGTCCACAGATCACCTGCAGGCAAAAGAGACCTGTGAAGAGCACCTCACGAGTCACAGAAATCCAGGTGAAACTACTGAAATTTCAGGTGGGCTGAATTCCACAATAAGTGTATCTCTACCTGAAATGGATGTGGAGGAAGCTGAGGAACGTAACATTCTGGAGCCGGAGAGAATGAACCAAGACCTACCTTATGGATGTCCCCAAGGACTTGACCTTTGGGATGGCCCTAAAGACAGTGATGTGCAGGTCAACTGCACAAGTTCTGAGATAACTAAGAATCTCGAAGTTAAGAATACTGAAAACAGCCCTCCAGGAGCCAATTTATCAGGAAATGATGACAGAGACAGTATTTCTAGTGACTATACACATTCAAGTGCACCCAGTCCTGACCTAAACGACTCTTCGGCTGCATTGCCTTCCTGGGACCAAGGCCCCGACACTGGGCCTCAGAAGGAAAACCAAGATGATTGGAGTACGCAGAATGGCCAAGAATCTGAACTAATTACTACTGATGGTCAAGTAGAAGTAATTCCCGAAATGAAGGGTTTGGAGAAAATCAGAATGGACAAGTTTGAAAAGAGCTTAGATTACAATGTTCCTAAATATTTAGAGATTTGGAATGACTCAATAGATGGGGATTCCTTTTCCTCTTTGTCTAGCCCTGAGACAGGCAAATATTCTGAATATTTAGATGTATATCGGGAAAGAAATCTAGCGGTTAGCCATCAGGAAAAAAGTGAATGTGATATTCCTGAAACTGTACAGCAAGAGGACACCAAGTCCATTTCAACAAGCTCAGGTTCTGATGATGATAGTGTAGGCGATGGAGAGTCAGTGGAGAAAGAGATCCGTTCAGCCACTTGCCAGGTTGCTCAGAGTGAACTCAGAGCGTGGGATCCATTGAATGAATCTAGTACGTCCTTGGCCACAGCTGATCCCAAGTCTGAGGAATGTTCTGCCTATACAGGCAGTCCAGAACCAGCAGAGAATGAGAATAAGTCAAACCCATTCTGTGACAATCAACAAAGCAGCCCTGATCATGGGAATTTCTTGCCACTAAAGGAGACTGAAATACAGGTTACAGCAATGGAGAAGGAGACGAGGTCTTCTCCAGCAACAGGGAGGACGGGAGATGTCATATGGCAAATACCTCCCAAAGCTGAACTAAAGAATGAAAATTATTCTGATTTGGAAATGGCTGGCTTCTCCGCTGAGAGCACGGAGTGGTGGAACGCCTCCCTACAGGAAGGGCGACCAACTGAGAGGGCATTTGAAGGGGAATTATCTAACTCAAGTGCTGTGCTAGAGGTGAATTCCTCACCACGCCAACACGTGGGTCCCTGGGGAGTACCCATTCAGGGTGATACTGAATCCCTGGAAACGCACTGTGCCGATCCTTTCAGTGATAAACACGAGTCACACTTTCTGGATACTCATGGCGAGAATGCCCACGAGCAACTTTGGAACATTCAACCACGGCAACCGGACCCAGAAGCTGGTCAGCTTAGCCAGCCTGTAACACCGGACCAAATGAAAGACAAGGATTCCAGAGAACAGACCGTGTCTTCTGCCAGTGACAAACTCACCTCTGAAATACCTACCCAAGAGCAGTGTCAGAATACGGTGCTGTCTGCCCGCAACCAGCCAGACCCAACATTTACTCACACAGATGAAGATGGATGCATTCTACCTAACATATCAACTCCTGAGTGGCAAGAAACAAATTGGTGGGGAGAAGAAAAATCACACCCCGCTGAAATGACAGATTCAAGCATTGCACCTGAAGATTTCCCTGCTGTCAGTTCTTCCACCCAGTTGACAAAGGAGTCAGGCTCTGAACGGGACGACTCTACCCCTAGTGAGGGCCCCCAAGGTGCGTTTGTTCCAGATATTTTACACGGCAACTTCCAAGAGGGTGGGCAACTGGCCTCAGCTTCGCCCGACTTGTGGATGGATGTGAGACAACCCTTCGGTGTGAAGACAGATGGTGAGAATCCTGATATACTGACTCACTGTGACCACGACAGCAATTCCCAGGCTTCCAACAGCCCTGACGTATGTCATGATTATGAAGCAAAGCCAGAGACGAAGCAGCACGTCAGTGCTGGGATGGGGCCTGAAGGGGAATCCAGAGAGTTCTATCCCACCGAGCCAGAGAGAGATGAAGAACCCAGTCAGGAGCCGGCGCAGGAATTTGTCCCGTATACTTCGGAACTATCTTCTGAAAACGCAATTCTGCTGCCTCGAATCAGCGAGCAGGCAAACACAAATGACTTATCTCAACCTGCCTCTCACAAAGGTTCTCCTGAACCTTCCGAAATAAACAAATGTGAGAACGTTACAGGTTTAAAAGCGTCAGCAAAGGGAGCCAACCCAGATACAGCACCAATTTTGGAACCCACTGACAGAACAATCCCAGTGCTTGAAAACGTGGGAACTGATACCTGTGTCACTCACCCAGAGCCAACTGTGGATAGCAACAGCTCTTGGATATCGGAAGACTTTTCTCCTGCGAATCAGACCGATGCAGGGGGCCCGTCGGACCGTGAGCAAGCTTTTGCTACTGAGAATCCTGCCACGGTTCCTGATACTTTGCTAGCCTCAGACACTTGTCTGGATGTCAGCGAAGCTGCCTTTGACCACAGTTTCGGCGATGCCTCAGGTCTCAACACATCCACGGGAACAACAGATGACGTGAGTAAACTGACATTATCAGAAGGAAATCCTGAAATGCCATTTGATGGGGAGGCAGGGAAGCAAGATATCTGTTCCTCTGAAGCCTCGTGGGGTGATTCTGAGTATGAAGTCGTGGGCCAAAATATTGATGAAGATTTAATGAAAGAGCCTGAACACTTTGTCTATGGCGGTGACCCTCCCTTGGAAGATGCCCTGAAGCAAGAGCTGGCACCTTACACACCTCCATTTGATTTGTCCTATCTCACGGAACCTACTCCTGGTGTCGAAACCACAGAGGAAGCTGGAACTCCAGAGAATGAGGAGCTTCTGGGGAGCGAAGCCGCGGAGATATTGCTTTCTTCCATTCCTGCTGAAAGAAACAAGGAAAACCACGCTGAGGCCACAAACAGACAGCCCGAATGCCAGCTGGTTGCGCTGCATGTTCATGAAGACCCTGAGTCCGTTTCTTTGCCTGTCAGAGTCGACGCCAACATCGAGTTGTCTCCGTCAAACGTTGACTGGGAAGTAGAAACAGATCATTCAGATTCACCAGCAGGTGGAGACATAGGACCACCAAATGGTAAGAAACCTTTCATTCCTCCACCCTCAAGAAACTGCTGCTTTCCTTCAGTCAATGCATTTGTAAAACACATTCTCCCTGCCAATGTGGCTATAGAGGAACTAACTACATTTGCAGTGCATGCTTAACCAAGTCCTGCCTTACCGCAGTAATTTCTACCGCTTGTCTAATAAGTATCCTTGAGAGGGTCTGAGAAAATTAAACAGCTCTGCAAGATAAAAATGTTTTTTAAACTCTCTCTCTTTAGATAGAACATTTGCAAAGATCACAAGTCACACGGTGTGTTAATCAAGCCTTGTTCTCTCCTTCTCACCTTCATCTTCCACTTCTAGGTGCCAGCAAGGGGATATTAGAGTTGGAAGAAGAAAACATAATTCCTACCCAAGAGCCTGAGCACATAAAATCAGAATACGGGGAAGAAAGGTACACTGAGAAGAATGAAGATCGTCATGCACTGCACATGGATTACATACTTGTAAAGCACGAAGAAAATTCACCCCCAGAGCCAGAGGCCTGCGAGGCAAGAGAAATCATGTCGGAATTAGAAGAGTTTCACATAGATTCCGAAGAAACGGGGCTGCCAGGAACTCAGTTAGCATGCTTCCCAGACACACATCACCCTGCTTCCTTAAATGAAAGCATTCATCTTTCTGCAGAGAGAATGTCTTCCAAAGATGCTAAGAGATCATCTTTTGAAAGCCCTAGGCAAGACCAGAGCTGGATGGTCTTGGGCTGTAGTGAGGTTGGTGACGCGTCGTCGGAGACTCGGGACTCAGGGCCTGGATGGTCTGGCAAGGCTGTGGAGCCAGCCTCCGATCACAGCTTGGGTAAGGGCCCCCAGATGCAGATCCTGGGAGAAATGAAGCCTCTAGAATCTTCAGCACTAGAGGAGGCCTCTGGCCTGGACAGCCAATCATGGAAAAGCATAAGTCAAGGCAGGACTGGCCCCGACACAGTTACGTTGCAGGCTGTCACCCACGACAGTGAATGGGAAATGCTTTCCCCACAGTCTTCTCAGAAGAACATAATCCCTGACACGGAAATGGAGGAGGAGACAGAGTTTCTCGAGCCCAGAACAAGGAAACCAAGAACAAAGGGGTAAGCAAAAAGCTCCGTTTATTTTTTTTCCTGAAAACTGTTTTATTGGAAACTGGGGAAATGGTGAGGGACTATGGAATGTGAAGAATACCTAGATGATAGGAGCTTTGCTTATATTTATTTCAAAGCATATCATCCATAAAAGCAGCTTCTGGGTAACCACAATGATGATGATGATTTGTGTACCTTTTCAGCCAAAAAAGTCCCTTCAGTTTTCGTCCAAAGTCTTACACTTACTCTCCTCATACGTACACTTACTTCACCTACTCAATACCTATATTACCCTTAAATAGGCAGTTGGTGCTGGAGGGGAGAGGACACACACATTTACTCATAGTGCAAGGCAGTCTGCACACATTATCTTATTTAATCTTTACAAAAACCCTCAAGTAGTATTATTATCTTTATTTTACACATACTGGTTGGGGGAGGGGAGTTGAGGCTCAGAAAGTTTCTATAACTTGCCTAGAATTAAGTAAACAGACTGAACACTCTGGGATCCAAAATTTTCCACCTCCAAAGCCTGTACTTTTCCAGCAGACACACTGCCTATCGTACGGAAAAGGTGATTGTGGTTTCATGTAAGCATCTAACTTACTAATAAAGAAAGAGGAGAATCCACAGCAGGCTTAAAATCTTAATGTGAAACATTCATTCCTTAATTGACTGAAAAATTGGCAAATAACCGTCAAACCAGAAATTCATTCATTCGTCCGTTCACCATTTGGTTTTTGAGAATCTGCTCTGGCCAAGTTTCTGGGTAACCAATGGACATTGTCTCTGCCCTCAAGTTTCCAGGTCCTGCTAAAACTGTTTACGGTGGTTCATTTCTCTTCGGTTGCTCTGATAAAGCCCTCCTGCTTCCAGGGACAAAAGGGCATGTTGTGAAAAGTAACCTAAGTAAAGGAGAAAATCATGTTTCCTCCTTAAAATGTAGTGGAGGGGCTTCCCTGGTGGCGCAGTGGTTGAGAGTCCGCCTACCGATGCAGGGGACGCGGGTTCGTGCCCCGGTCCGGGAAGATCCCACATGCCGCGGAGTGACTGGGCCCGTGAGCCATGGCCGCTGAGCCTGCACGTCTGGAGCCTGTGCTCCGTAACGGGAGAGGCCACAACAGTGAGAGGCCTGCGTACCACAAAAAAAAAAAAATGTAGTGGAGAAAAGATATCTTTTTCCTACTCTTTTTTTTCTGTTTTTTTTTTTTGTTGTTGTTGTTTTTGGGGTTGTTTTTTTTTTTGCGTTATGCGGGCCTCTCACTGTTGTGGCCTCTCCCGTTGCGGAGCAACAGGCTCCAGACGCGCAGGCTCAGCGGCCATGGCTCACGGGCCCGGTCGCTCCGCGGCATGTGGGATCTTCCCGGACCGGGGCACGAACCCGCGTCCCCTGCATTGGCAGGTGGACTCTCAACCACTGCGCCACCAGGGAAGCCCTCCTACTCTTTTTTTTTAATTTAATTTTTATTTTATCCTGGAGTATAGTTGATTTACAATGTTGTGTTAGTTTCAGGTGTACAGCAAAGTGATTCATTTATTCATATATCCATTCTTTTTCAGATTCTTTCCCCATATTGGTAATTACAGAATACTGAGCAGAGCTCCCTGTGCTATACAGTAGGACCTTGTTGATTATCTGTCTCATACGTAGTAGTGTGCATGTGTTAATCCCAAACTCCTAATTTATCCCCTCCCCCCCTCGACATTTCCCCTTTGGTAACGGTAAGTTTGTTTTCGAAGTCTGTGAGTCTGTTTCTGTTTTGTAAATAAGTTCATTTGTATCATTTTCTTTTAGATTTCACATACAAGTAATATCATATGATATTTGTCTCTCTGACTTACCTCACTTAGTATGGTAGTCCCTAGGTCCATTCATGTTGCTGCAAACGGTATTGTTTCATTCTTTTTAATGGCTGAGTAATATTCCATCGTTTATATGTACCACATCTTCTTTATCCATTCCTCTGTTGATGGACATTTAGGATATCTTTTTCCTACTCATTTTAGGAGCATAAAGGACTATACACACTACATACCCACTGCAAGTCAAGGCAGCTGGATTCCAGCCTGGCTCTACCACTACCAGTTACGTATTTTAGGATTAACCCTAGGCTTAAGTTTCCTCATCCATAAAATCGGTGCGTTGGGCTGGAGGACCTCAAGGCTTCCTTCATTATTGAATCTTGCGACCATAATTTATGTATAAATAGAAAGTGTCCAGGAGGGCTTTGGCATTCACATTTCTCCATGAAAGGGACAGAGAAATCAGAAAGAATAGCAGGGGTATATTGACGTTTAGTAAAGTGCCATAAAGAGTTAAAAGCTGTGCCATATTCAAGTGCAGCTTCATAAATCCAGACATTTTAAGTTGGCCTAATCTTTCTTTCTTCCTGTCAAGCTATTTCCTTCCAGAGGGACCTCAGATCTGTTATCAAAAAGAGAGTAGCAGATGGATCCCAGCAGCCCTGCTGGCACTGTTATAGATTGAGCTCAGAACACAGGCAGCCTCGAGTTGGCTGAGCTGTTATTTGGCTTCTTGTCTGCATTTTGCACATGCCCCTGAAACCCAACAGATGAGAGTGTTCAATTGTGCCACTAGCCCCTTTTCTTTCTTTTTTTTTTTTTTTTAAAGAAGATGTTCGGGGTAGGAGTTTAGTAACTTATTTATTTATTTTTGCCGTGTTGGGTCTTCGTTTCTGTGCGAGGGCTTTCTCTAGTTGTGGCAAGCTGGGACCACTCTTCATCACGGTGCGCGGGCCTCTGACTATCGCAGCCTCTCTTGTTGCGGAGCACAGGCTTCAGACGCGCAGTCTCAGTAGTTGTGGCTCACGGGCCTAGTTGCTCCACGGCATATGGGATCCTCCCAAACCAGGGCTCGAACCCGTGTCCCCTGCATTAGCAGGCAGATTCTCAACCACTGCGCCACCAGGGAAGCCTGCCCCTTTTCTTTTAATGAGATTTCTTTGCTCATCTCTTTCTGCCCAGCCCCTGAAGTAATGGAAATCTTCTCACAGTTGAAGGAGGGGACAGATTTTCCCACTGGATTTTGTGTTACCTTTTGCCTAAATAATTTACTCTGAAGTATTTGAAAGCTTTTCTCTGTGCTAGATTTGGGGAGGGTGCAGAGTTATCTAAAAGAGTAGTTTTCTAAATGGGGCCCTAAAACCAGCAGGCCTCATCATCACCTGGATACTTGCTAGAAAGGCATATTACCTGCACCACCCCACACCTCCCGAGTCAAGAACTCGGGGTGGGACCCAGCCATCTGTGTTTCAACACTTCCTCCAGGGGATTCTGATACACAGTAGTTTGAGAACCGCTGGTCTAAAACTTAGTCCCATCCCTCTAGGAGTTTAGTTTAATACAGAAGTTAAACGTAAGTGAAAAGGTAGATAATAGTGTGATGGTTAAATCAAGATAGTTGATGACCAATGTCAGGTTAAATATAAATAGCTACCAGTTAATGGACATTTGCTCTGGACCAGGTACTAAGCATTCTATATGCAGGGTCTCACGTTACCATGGCAACTGTATGAGGTAAGAATTACACAAGAGAGGAAACTGATGTCCAGAAAGTTTGAATCACTTGCTCTGGTTTATAGTTAGAAAGTGAAGAAGCTGGGATTTGAATTTGAGCCTCTCTATGTTAATAAGTTAAGAGAGAGGCATCTGTATAGGATACTTTTTTTTTTTTTTTTTTTTTTTTTCCCCAACGCGCAGGCCCAGTGGCCATGGCTCAGGGGCGCAGCCGCTCCGCGGCATGTGGGATCCTCCCGGACCGGGGCACGAACCCGAGTCCCCTGCATCGGCAGGCGGACTCTCAACCACTGTGCCACCAGGGAAGCCCCTGTATAGGATACTTTTACGGAGGAGGAACGAGGATGACTTATCATCTAGCAGCAACAGGAGGCAGAGTGCCCAGGGCCCACGATATTTTAAAAGGCCCATGAGAAGCTTTGAATTTCTTTCAAAATTAAAAGAAGAAGTGATTATATTCCTATGTGGATTATATTCCGGTGTGGATTACATTTTTTTCTACCAATGCAGATGTGAAGCAGATTTTTAGGTTTTTGTTTTGTTTTGTTTTGAGTGAGAGAAGGAGCCCGTGAAGGCAAAAGTGTCTAAGGTCCACAACAGTCATACTGCGGTCCTGAGAACTGCGATTTGAGACAGGCATTAAAGGAAGCTCAGAGTCTGGAAAGGTGGAGAAAGGGGGTGAGAGGCCAGCCAAGTTAACTGAGGAGAGTAACATAAAGAAAATCCTGGAGACCGGAAGGTGATCACAGAAGCATTATGATAATAAGATAGCTATCTTCTCCAGGCCAAAAACCTGGAGACATCTTCTGATGCATAATCTCATCGTAGGACCAAAATCAAGACTGTCCTGAAAAAAAAAAAAAATTAAAACCTGGTCCTCAAAAATGAAAGTAGGCTGATAGTATATACAAGATGACACACCATCTACAAATTGGCTTCTTGCCCTCACATCAGCCAGCCACACCTCCTCTCAGCTCCCACACTGTTTTGGAGAGCAGTAAGCCATATTCTCAAAATCAGAGGGAGCATTAGAAAGACACCTTTTCTCATCGTACCTCACCTACTGTCTCTTGTTAACAAAACTTGTTATGAGTGCTGGGAGATAAACAAGCTCCCGTGAGATCTTCAGCACTGTGTTCTAGTTCCCTAGGATCAATCTTCCCAGAGGCTTTTGCCAACAGCTCGGTCATCCTCCAGCTGTAGACCCGCCAGCTAAGGATTGCGCGCCAGTACCCCACACGGTGATGCATATGCCTGATCTTTCCTGTGTGGTCACAGAGAACATCTACAGAGTCATCTGTGGCACACAGACTTTTCTTAAAACTAAGAACCATGTATGTATTTACTTTAAGGAAGGCATGGTTGCAAGACTGTCACGTGAAGAAAGGGTAATTGTGTTTTAGTCAGTGTTCTCCAGAGAAACAGAACCAATAGGAGAAATATGTATGTCTGAGAGAGAGAAAAGGGAGGGAGGGAGGGGGGAAATTCCTTTAAGGAATTGGAATTGGCTCACACAGTTTGAGGCTGGCAAGTCTGAATTCTGTAGGACAGGCCAGCAGGCTAGAAACTCAGGCAAGAGTTGTTGCAGTTTTGAGTCAGAATTCTGCAGGACAGCAGGCTGGAAACTTAGGCAGAGCCTCTGTGTTGCAGGTTTGAGGAGAGTTCCTTTCTTTTCAGGAAACTTTCAGACTTTGCTCTTAAGGCCTTCAACTGATTGGACGAGGCCCACCCACATTCCAGAGGGTAATCTGCTTTTCTCAAAGTCTTCTGATTTCGGTGTTAATCACATCGAAAAAATACTTTCACAGCAACATCTAGACTGGTGTTTACCCAAATAACTGGGCATCATAGCCTAGCCAAGTTGCCGCATAACATTATCAGAGGTTATATGCAGAAGCCTGAACTACATGCTAAGAGAGCATGGAACCATTAACGTTTGTAAACTCACCATCGGAATTATATAAATACATTGCTATACAAATAAATTGGCTTTCTGTAGGTGTGGGGCAAGGATATAGCTGTACAGGGTGATGGAAGGAAATAATTTCCAAGAGGACTAAGAAAATTGACAATACTTGTCCAACCTTTGTAGATACATGCAGCAGAGGGCAGTGGGAGAGGAAGGAGGGAGAGGGATGGAAAGGAGGGGGAGCTCTTGTCACATGTACGTTGGAAACAGAGTATTTAGAAGTAACCTAATCCTTATATTTATGGAGCTATATCTTTTTAAAAAATTTTTATTGGAGTACAGTTGATTTACAATGTTGTGTCCGTTTCAGGTGTACAGCAAAGTGAGTCAGTTATACATGTATCCACTCTTTTTCAGACTCTTTTCCCATATAGGCCATTACAGGGTATGGAGTAGAGTTCCTTGTGCTATATAGTAGGTCCTTATTAGTTATCTATTTTATATATAGTAGTATGTATATGTCAATCCCATTGTCTCCTACTTCTGCGAGGTGAGTTATTTGGTACTCCCTAAAATAAAAATGACATTTAAACACAATAGATTTCACATTCCCCGTGACCTGCTTCTTACGGTGATCTCTGTGCATTCTTTTTTTCTTTGTAAATTAGTAATTTTTGGCTTTTTTTTCTGTCTGACAAGACTATGGAAAAGAATTTGTCTTTCTCCCTGTGAGTGACACCACTAGAAGGTCCTTTTATGTTTTTCATGAGACCTTCTGAAATCAGCTTCTTCTGTCTGACTTTTGGCTGAGGAGTTAGTACGTTGGGTCTTACACCCATGTGAATGCTGGAAATGAAAAACGGGTAAAGGGATAATCTTTTGACTCCTTCTCTCGAGGCCGGGTAATGATATATTTGGGCTGTCAGAAGAATCACACTCTTTGAGCACACACTACCCCCCACCCCCTCGGTCTTGCTGTTTGAATGGGCTCTATCCCAGTTCCAAACGTTTGCCCTTTCTCCAAGGTAAACTGATACTCTGTAAACTACAGTGTTCCCTTGTTTATTCACTGTTTTCTGGCTTTGCCCTGAACCAAACCTGGAAGACCAAACTTGGCACTGACTCTGTGTTCATTTACTTTTGTAATTATATTTTATCATTTGGTGCATTATATTTGGTGACTACGTGCTGATAATTAAGTATCATCAAAAGTCCTTTAAATTGTTACTTTAATTTTTTTTTTTTTTTCCAAAAGAGCCTATTTTGGTGTCTCTCCCCACTCCCATCCCACTCCCACCCCAGCTGCCTCTGTGCCTCTGGCCAGCCCTTCCCAGAGCAGGCTTCCAATAAGTGCTGGTAGGTAGACTAACATGTTATGTTCTTGGGTCCATCCAATTTCCATTTGAGATAGAGATGGCAAGTTTTATTATGCCAATCTCATAGGTGTACAAACTGACTCAATAAGTGAGCTGTTTAATATCATCCAGAAATGAGATAGTGGTAAAGTTGGGACTTGAACTGAAGTCTTCTCTCTTCTAGCCCAGTGCTTGCCAATTAGACAGATAATTTTTTGGAACTTCTGTAGGTTGATGTGTTTATTCCTATTCTCCCATTGTCCCATGGAAAAGTACCTCAAGTTTAATAGCCAAAGTTTCTCAAAGAGAGATTTTGAGAATAACTGAGTCAGAACTCACCTCTGACTTTTCACACTGTCATGTGACCTACTGAATTCTTTTTCCCGCTTGAACACGCATTTCCCACCTCAGCAAGTCCATGACGCATTTCCCACCTCAGCAAGTCCGTGACGGCTACTGCTGCGTCAGTAAGCTGCTCTCCATCTGTGATGTGTGGGACCAGCTCCAGTGGCTGGAGGCCAGAGGCAGGCGAGGGAATCAGGCCTCTCAATGTACATTTAAGTTTTCTGCATATCTATAGATATGGTGCTTGTTTGCGGTGAGGAATTTTATAGTGAGAAAAAGCCAGGAGCACCGAGACGAGGTGGTACAACTCAGCTGTCTTGTGGGAGGAACACCCACAGAGGAGCCCTTTTGTACTGCGTTGGCTTCTAGCTTGAGGGAAAATCCAAGGTACTTCTCCAGCTGGAATAGCAAAATGTCAAAACTGATGTGAGAAAAAAAAGACCTTTATGAAAACTGATGGCATTTGAGGAAGATAAGAAGTCATGGCTTTTGAAAGCAAGATGTACTAGCGTATCAGGGACCCAGCAGGAAAGAGCTGACACATTCAAATAAGGGTAATTGGAGAAATATTTAATAAAGGGAGTGTTTACAAAGAGGGTGGCAACTTATCACAAGGAACAGTGTGATAACCCAGGAACAGTAACAGAACAGCTGTTATTCCTAGGCCTCATGGGGTGAGGGGAGGTGGTGATTCCCAGAACCCAGAATGAGAATTTTGGGTAGAAAGGGCCATCCTACAAGGAGCTGTGATTTTCAAGATACATATGAGAGTTCCTTTAGAACAAAGGCTGTCAAAAACGCAATCTAGGATTGGGTCACCCTTTGTAGAAATCAAAGCTATACCAATGGAGGAAATTAGAATGTCACCTTCCCTCCATTTTAACTGTTAGTTAAAGGATGTGGCTTTTTAAAATTGTCAACATAAGAGAGTTTGGTTCTAGGTAATGGCTGGGGAGCAAATTTGTTTTTAATTTATTTTATTGAAGTATAGTTGATTTACAATGTTAATTTCTGCTGAACAGCAAAGCGATTCAGTTATACATATATATATATACACATGCTCTTTTTAAAAAAATATTCTTTTCTATTATGGTGTATCACAGGATATTGAATATAGTTCCCTGTGCTATACAGTAGGGCCTTGTTCGTTCATTCTCTATGTAATAGTTTGTATCTGCTAATCCCAAACCGATCCCTCCCACACCCTCTCTCCCCCTTGGCAACCGCAAGTCTGTTCTCTATATCTGTGAGTCCGTTTCTGTTTCATAGATAAGTTCACTTGTGTCATGTTTTAGATTCCACATGTAAGTGATATCACATGGTATTTGTCTTTCTCTTTCTGGCTTACTTCACTTAGTACGGTAATCTCTAGGTCCATCCATGTTGCTGTAAATGGCATTATTTCATTGCTTTTTATGGCTGAGTAGTCTTCCATTGTATATATGTACCACATCTTCTTTATCCATTCATTTGTCGATGGACATTTAGGTTGTTTCCATGTCTTGGCTATTGTGAATAGTGCTGCTATGAACATAGGGGTGCATGTATCTTTTCGAATTACAGTTTTGTCCAGATACGTGCGCAGGAGTGGTACTGCTGGATCATACGGTAACTCTATTTTTAGTTTTCTGAGGAACCTCTGTACTGTTTTCCATAGTGGCTGCACCAACTTACACTCCCACCAGCAGTGCAGGAGGCTTCCCTCTTCTCCACACCCTCTACGGCATTTGTTATTTGTAGACTTTTTAACGATGGCCATTCTGACTGGTGTGAGGTGGTACCTCATTGTAGTTTTGATTTGCATTTCTCTGATAATTAGCGATGTGGAGCATCTTTTCACGTGCCTACTGATCTGTATGTCTTTGGAGAAATATCTATTTAGGCCTTCTGTCCATTTTCTGATTGGGTTGTTTGTTTTTCTGTTATTGAGTTGTATGAGTTGTTTCTGTATTTTGGAAGTTAAGCCCTTGTCAGGCATATCATTTGCAAATATTTTCTCCCAGTCTGTAGGTTGTCTTTCAATTTTGTCTATGGTTTCCTTTGCTGTGCAAAAGCTTATGTTTGGTTAGGTCCCATTTGTTTATTTTTGTTTTTATTTCTATTGCCTTGGGAGACTGACCTAAGAAAACACTGGTACGATTTATGTCAGAGAACGTTTTGCTATGTTCTTCTCTAGGAGTTTTATGGTGTCATGTCTTATGTTTAAGTTCTTAAGCCATTTTGAGTTTATTTTTGTGCATGGTGTGAGGGTGTGTTCTAACTCCACTGATTTACATGCGCTGTCCAACTTCCAGGGAGTAAAATTTTTAATTCACCCCCTTAAACTATCTGAAATGTTGATCAACTGAGAATCAGAATTTATGGTAGATTGAGTGAAAAATATGTAATGCAAATGGTCCTTTACATGTTCCAAAATGTGCCCTGGATTAAGCCCAGGCAGCAGAGAACTATGTACCTGTACCAAGTTGCAGAGGATCCCACACAGTTTCTTTATTCTGTTTTGTTTTTGTTGTAGGTCATTGGCTTATCTTGATGGAAAACGTTAGGTCAGCCCAGTGAAACTCATCTCTATGCCAAGGATATTACTGAGACCATGATTTTCTAATCAGAATATCTGTGCTCTCAAGAGCAAATCCAATCCAATCTCCATCTTGACTATTAGTTAAATAATGTGACTTTATTTAATAACATTTATGTAATTGATCATGTTTATCCCTTTGAGTTGACTCCTTGGAAGTTTATGTTTCACAGCCAAGTTTATCACTTACTAGTATCAAATGTATAGAATTCCGGAATATGTATTTTATTGTATTACTCTAAGTCTTAATTTCGTGTTGTGATCCTGTCACTTTTCTTTTTTTCCCAGCTATTTTTAAGTCATGGTGGTGGTGGGTTTTTATATATCTACTAGCTTTGTCTTAAAGTGGAAGTATAAATAAGCACATATATCCTCTTCATAGAAATGTTCACGTTTGCCCTGAAGAGACTTTTTTTTTCTTGCCTCTTTGCTCTTATCTTGGCACCTTTTTTTTTTTTTTTTTTTTTTCGGTCCGCCGGCCTCTCACTGTCGTGGCCTCTCCCGTTGCGGAGCACAGGCTCCGAACGCGCATGCTCAGCAGCCATGGCTCACGGGCCCAGCCGCTCCGCGGCATGTGGGATCCTCCCAGACCGGGGCAGGGGAGGCCCTTGGCACCTCTTTTAATTCCTTGCTCCTCCATCTTGTTTCCTGCGTATTGAAATTCCACTCTTCATTTAAGACCCAGACCAAATGTCTCTTCCTTCCTAAAACATTCTCCAGTCTTATCAAACAGAAGGAATCCCTCCATCTCCTGAATCTCATTGTACTTTGAACCTTTTCGTGGCCGTCCTCACATTCTGCCTCATGTTATATTTACTAGAGACTCTCTTAACCTATCTGGATGTAAGCCACTTGAGGCTTATACATCTTTATATCCCAGACTACCTTAAACAGCATTTATACTGAAGTTGTAACTTAAAGTCAAATATAAATTGAAAGGGGGATGGTGAAGTCATTTAGATGGGTGAATTTTAGAAACTTCAGTGCAGTATTTAGTTTCCCTCTACCATGGGAAATAATTTAGATTTTCCTAATTGACACTGGCCTATGATTTTCCTTCATCACACAAGCTCTTGTCTGGTTTAGGAATCAAAGTTGTGCTGACACCATAAAACAAACTAGGGAGCCTTCCTTTTCTTCTGTTCTTCAGAATAACTTGTATAAGCCAGGGGGTTTCTCTAATACGTGAGAATTAGGTAATATTTATAGAATTGTCTGTGCCTATTCCTTATTTGGGGGATAGATACTTTACTAGTAATGTGATTTCTTAATGATTACTGGTCTGTTCAGGTTTTCTAATTCTTTCTGCATCAACTTTGCTATTTAATATTTTTCTAGAAAATTGTTCATCAAAGTTTTCAAAGGTTTTGGAATAAAATTGTTCATATTCTCTTACTAGTTTTCAATCTCTACTATATCTGTAGTTATATAATTCTTTTATTCCTAATATTATCTATTTGTATCATCTCTCTTTTTTCCTTGTTCAATCTTTCTAGAGATGGGTTCATATTATTAGTCTTTTCTAATAACTAGATTTGGTTTCGTTAATCTTTTCCTTTTGTTTTTGTTTGCTTGTTTTCTACTTTATTAAATTTTGCTTTCATCTCTTTTTTCTCCCTGATATTAATATTGCTATACTGGCTTTCTTCTTGTTCGTATGTTTCGTGTTCTTTCTGTTTATCTCAGAGGTCCCTGTTTTTGCCACTGAGCACCAATCACCATTTACTTCTGCCAACATGTCCATAACTGAACTACAAGTTCATGGAGTGCCATGATACATTTCCCTACTGCTAACTTCCAATTCCAGGGCAAGAGGGAAATTGGAGACTGGAATTGTTTGTCAGACCTGGATCTTTCATCTAACCATATTGGAGGTGGCCTCCTTCTCAACTTTATTATAATGTAACTAGCTGAGTATAACTACTTACCTGAGCCCCAGTTTCCTATCTATAAACCATCAACCCAGTACACACACAATCCACCCAACCTTATGTGGCAGCCCTGCCCTGGGCAGCCCATGTGGGTCTTTCAACCAGACTCCTGTCTCCATCCTGCCAACCTGGTCCTACAGTCCATTCTCCATTCACTGGCTTGAGTGAGTCTTTCAAATGAGAATATGATTCTTTTGCTACCTATCTTTTTAAAACCCTACAATGTCTTCTCATTTATTTTGCAATAAAATTCTGATTCTTAACTATAGTCTGTAAGGCCCTGTGTCCCCCAGTTGCTGCTTACGTCTGTGATCACTAAGACCTCTCTCTCTACCAGCCCTCAGTCTTGCCCGCCAGACTCTTCCAATTTAGTGATTTAGTGCCAGCTGTAACTCTCTGTCTAGAACTCTCCTGACATGGCTGGCTTATTCTCATGGTTTGGGGTTCCCCAGAGAGACCTCCTATAACTGCTCCATCTACAGTAGCAATAACTGTACCACCAAGTTATTCTAGTTTTCAATAATAGTTTCAAAAACTAGTTATTCTAGTTTGCCCCTCCCACCTAGGGGACGTCTAGCAATACCTGGAGACATTTTTGATTGCCACAACTCGGGTGATGCTACTGCCATCTATGGGTAGAGGTCGCAAATGCTGCTACATATCCAACAGTCACAAGAGCGCCCCGCGGGACACAGGATTATCCAGCCCCAAGGGCCAACAGTGCCAAGGCTGAGAACTGTGCTCCATCCCACAGCCCTGCTTCATTTTCTTCCTACCACTTTTTTTTTCTGTCTGAAATATCTGTTTATCTGTTTAATTTAACCTCTTCCAGGTTTCAGACTTCCAACTTCTCACTGAATCCTCGAATAGTAGAAAGAGTGAGAGAGGTCTCTGGGTTTTTTTTATAAGGGCACTAATTCCACTCATGAGTGCCTCACCCTCCTCACCTCACCTAATCCTAATTACTTCCCAAAGGCCCCCACCTCACACAGGGAGAGGCTCAACTGATGAACCATCACACAGGGAGAGGCTCAACTGATGAATTGAGGGGAGGGCACAAACATTTAGTTCATAACAGGAATATGCATCTTTTCTAATGTTGCAAAATCCATCTTTCCCCTTCTTTTGAAATTTGAGACCATAGTTATCTACTTTTAGTGTTCTGGTACATTTCTTCTTCATTATAGTGCTTCTAAGATTCTTATAGCCTTTCAGTTTGCTTAGAGCGCTGTTACCCACTTCACTCAGCCTCATGGAGAAAAACAGGTGTGTGCCTGTTCAGTTGTTTTGGTTCTTCTTTTGTTTTTTGTTTTGCCTTTGTTATCCATTGCCTTATACCAGTTTGAATCTCCAGAGAGGAAAAATTATTCTGTTTACTTAATCATCTGTTACATCATCAACTCCAGTAGTACTTGACCATACATAATCTTCAAAGACTTTTTTTATTTTTGCTTTTTTAAACTTCAATTCATTAAATGATCTTTTGAAAGTATTAGGCTCTCACAGAATAAAAATCTCCTGGATTGACATCTACCATGCCCTTTTCGTCCATGTAATAATCAGGATGCTACTTATTGCATTTAAATAGGAATTCTTTTTTTTTTTTTTTTTTTTTTAATAATTGTAACTGCTTCAGTGGGATGAATAAGATAGTATATTTCCTCAGGTGCCCAGCTGACCCTGAGCTGGGCTATTTTGCCTTGACAAAACATGTCTGAGAGAACATCCTGTAAGACAAGAGGAAGTATCGTCGGTGTTAACAGATGTCCCATATTTCCCCATTTAATGAAGTGCTACTTAAATGTTTTGAAGGTAGTCTATGATTGGCCTGATGACAATACATCACTTTCTCTCTCAACTGTTGACTTTTAAAGCAGATATTAAGGGTAGGTTCAATTACAGTGTCTGTTCTACAGCATGTGACTCCTATTTCTGTAGCTCCAACTGCTACTTTTTTCCACCTGAGGAGGGAAACTCCTAATGAGCCACACTTCACAAAGAAGAGACCCCATTTTTAGCCTTCACCCTGGACACCCAGGGTACAACCAGCTCTGAAGCCATCTATTTTCCCCTGCCGATTTCTGGTTCATCTTGGCTTTGGGAACTGTACTAAGTTTTTGCTGAACCCTGAAAAAGTCATGACCCCCTAATGGCCCCTCCCCCAATTCTCCATTGCTGAACAATAGAAAGCACATGAGAAATTATTTTCATAACTGCTTATAATTTGGAAGAATTTTGTAGGCTTTTAGTTTAAGTAGAGAGAGAAAAATTCACTTTTTCCTCTTCTCCCTTCCCCACTGCCCCCTCACCAGCCCCACAGCCATGGAGAAGACAAGGCGTGCCCTTCATTTTAAGAATAGGAGCTAACATTTCTTAAGTATTTACCGTGGCCAGGTTCTCTGCTGAGTAATTCACTTTCCTGTTTTCTTGGAGTTAGCTCAATCGGAGGTTACCGAAAACTGCCATATCCCCCTGTTCTACCATAGCGCCCTCCCCAACCCACCTACCCACTACCCCGCCAAAAAAGGACAAAGATCATATAATATGGGATTTCTAACAACCTAGTTCTGAGGATGGTGCCTATAGTTACTTTTCACATTGACATTTTGCCTGATCATGATCAGAAGTCTTTGTTTGATTTGTCTGACAACGTATTCTTTTCCTTTGAAGATCAAACTAATCAGTGTACGCTTTTCTAGTATGTAAGCTTTTCATTCACATTTCATTTGACTTAACTCCATCAAATATTTCTGTTGGCATTTTTAGAATTAATAATAGTAGCTAACCTTTATCGTGAGTTATTTTAACCCAGTCTCTCTAAAATCTCTAAGTTATCTTGCTTTAAAGAAACATTGTTAGTATTGTCCATTTGTGAGTCAGCAGTCTGAGGTACCAGGCAGTTTAGTAACTGGTCCAAACTCGCTAATAAGTAGTGGAAGTTAGATTCCAACTCAGGCCTTGTGACTCCAGAGTCTAAATGCTTACTGGTCACATGGCTTTATTTCTCAGTAGTCAAAGCTGTGTGGATCTTGGGCAAACATCCTAACTTTCTCTAGAATCTCCAACTGGACTTCTTTATGTATCTTGCTATGCTTCCATAGTCCATCTTTATTATGGTCTTAACCACTGTCTATGAAATGAAAATAATTACACTACCATCTCACTGGGTGTGCCGTGAAGCTGCAGGATTTTTTTTAAAAAGAGGTTTCAGGGGAACTAAATTCCTTCCAATCTGTGCTTTGAGCCCATTCACATCCAGTCTTACTCAGGAACAGGAGTGACAGCAGTTTTCCTGAGCAGACACAAAAATCAAGGGGCATTTCTGACTCCACAACCTGCGTGAAGGAGTATTTTATATTCCCAAAAGAAACTCTTCACAGCCCCAGCTCCATCCCCCAGCTGGAGCAGAGCAGCAGTGGTGATGGGCTCACTGGGAGATCTGAGAGGCAGGTGATCGTCCTTATTTAGATGTGCCCGTGATCACGTGACCAGAAAATGGAGGCGACTCCGTATTTCCAGTTAAGTGCTCCAGACAGGGGATGCTGAGGGCAGTAACCAAGCATTCTTCTCACTCTCCAGCCTCCTCTGTCCTCAGAAGGTAGGTGGGTCCCGGTGCGGCTTTAGGAGGATGGGCTGTGGGAGGTCGGATTGCAATGGAGAGCGTTGCTTTCACAGACTGGGCTATTGCAGCTGGGAAGTTGGAGGGGGAGAGGGAAGGGGGTGACAGGATGCGGAGCTCGGCCCAGCCCCTCGCAAGTGACAGCTGGCAGCGGCATTTCACTCTGTATCATCTCTTACTGGAAGGGCTTGTGGTCCTGTAAGCTATCTCCTGCCCCTCCCTTGGTGATCAGGTAATTAGGTAAACAGATTCTGCACGGCTATAAACCTTTTTTATTCCTTTATGTCTATGATGAAAACGGAGATAGAAAATCAAAAGAAATGACAGTTGGGAAACCGTTTAGGACTCTCGTCTGATGGGTATTGAAATGTCTATTTGGATTATTTGACAAGCAGAGTGGCCCTGGTACAGTGGCATTTTTATTTTTTATGTTATTGCTAATAGTCATTGAAGCCAGTAACATACAATTCTCTTTTTTCTGATGAATCTTGTAACCTTTAAACCTTACCTAAGTTCCAAGCTGCAGAAATAGGTCATCCTCAAAAATGGGCTTATGTTGTTTTCTATTGCTTTTTCAACATCAAGACAGAATACGCTACTTAGAGAATATCAGTATTTTACTGAGAAACTAAGTTATGTGAGAAACTAGAAAAAAATTATCACCTGGTTAATTTCAAACAAGAAATACATAGGTTATGGAATTCCTCTGTGGAAACCAAAAAAACCAAGACTCCCATCTAGAAGGAGTGATTTAAAGTGTGATTCTGCCTGAGATCAGTGTCATGACAAATCACCTGTCATGGTGACTTAAGGGGGAGGGGGGACATCATCTCTATAAACTGCCCCCCTTCTTTCATAGGAACTGTTAATGTGCTGTGGATCTTATGTAAACTGCTATTTGAGCACAGCTTCTGGGCTCATTTCCCACCAGATGGTCCCCCGACCCCCTCCTAGAGAGAAAAATAGAAGCTGCCACTGAATGAGCCCACTTCAAAATGTTCATTTGATGAAAGTTTTCTTAAAATCCTAATTGGTAATATTCACAGAATGTAAAAACTGGAATTATTAGATGAAACTTCCTGGTAATTAAAAAAAAAATGATCCATGGTCTTTCTGTTAATTTAAAGAGACAGATTATCTGGGAGAAAAAAAGTACCTTTCCGGGAGTATCTCTATCAGTAAATTATACTTACGCAGGCTAGTGAAAGCTCTGTACTTTAAAATGGCTGGGACCTTGCTCTGCAACTCAAAGACAAATAAACAAGACTGGCTGTTGTCATGCACAGTCAGCAGCACCTAAACATCCCCAGGAGATTTCCCTTTGTAATGCAAAGTTACCCTTTATATCCTAAATAAGATCTAAAGCTTCATAGGTGCTTAAGGGTAATGAGCCAGATTCTCCTTCCTATTAACAAGAAGTCAAATTAACTTTTTCCCAATGGTTAGGGCTCTCTTTGGTACTTTCCAGTGAATTTCCATTTGGTTTTTCATTCTCGAATGTCTTTGTACTCAGGGAAGGATTTATCTCTTATTAAATAAAGGATCATGAGACTTTTTTGACCTTTAGACTTCATACTTTCTAGCAAGCTAGAAGACAGTGCGGGGTTTGCACATAGGTTCAGGTACTCGATATAGGTTATGACAGGAAAGCTTGAGTTCACCCACAGCAAATAAAAGCTTATTTTTTTCTTCTTCGCTAGCCTGGAATTGCTTTGACGTGCCAAGATTTTGCAGACAGTGGCTTTACTCAAATCAACTTCCTGCTAGAGTAGTATTTGAATTTGGGATGGGTTCTCAATCCCTTATCCATTCTAGTCAGTAGGATAGTTGGGGGAGAGGGGAAGGGATGAGAAGGGGCAGAGGGGAAAGTAGTGAAGGACATTCTGTCCCTGGTATCCTGTCTGTATCAGAGTTGACAAAGAACATTTGGGTACAGCTTTTTTCTGGATTAATAATGGCTGGAGTCATGGGGTAGTGGTGGATAGGTGTGCAAAAGGGTTGCAGGAGAAGAGGCAGGAATGGATACCCCCGTCTGAACACCGTGATCATTTGAAGGCTCTGGTAAGCCATTTGCCTGGGGTTTTGATAGTTGTGTGATTCTCCGTATTATTCCTGCATCCTGAGTTTCAATTGCTAAGGTAAGATAAGCTGAAACAAATTGTAGAATTCATTTTGCCTCACTTCCTCAGTTTATAAGCAAGCAAATGAGCTCCAGTTAGAGTGAGGGATTGACTCAAGGTCACAGTCAGTGGCTGGGCCAGGATCAGAACCCAGGTGGCCAGCTCTTGATCTCATGCTATTTCCTTTCACCCCAGGCCTTTGAAAAGCCCTTAGCAAAACCTGGCCCATGAATTTACATTTCTCAGAGCTTAAAAAAAAAACCCACAAAAACCGCTACTACTCTTCTATTTTAAGGGTAAGGTAGCATTTCCTAATCCCTTTACAACCCTTAGGAATTTGGGGGAAATGAAACTGGACTGTATTCTCAGAGCTTGTGCATTTATTATGAACAAGATGCTATCTGCCCCTAAAGACTGCATGTGATATAAAGGCAAAACAAATGGCTTGCAAAAGGCGGGGTAAAGTGAATTCCATAAGAGGTGGAACTGAGGGGCTCTGGGACCTCCAAGTTGGGAGAGCCTTGCTCCTCCCTTATTATAGAGAAGTAAATACAGGATTCATGGATGAGGTGGATTCAATAGTTGGGGGAAGGAACATTTCAGCAGAAGGGAATATACACCAAGAGAGGGAAGAGAACTGTCAACAAGACTTGGGAAACTAGGAGCTCATGTTGTCTGAAAGGTAGAGCATCGGGGGATGCTAGTGGTGGATTGATCTAAATGGTGGAAAGCCCTGAGGGTCAAAGAAATTTGTATGAAATGTGTTGGCAGTGGGAAGCCAGTGTTTTATGAGTTGAGGGTTTGGATTGGCAGTAGACGGGCGATGGTGTGGGAGAGATGGGAGGCAAGAGGAGAGGGGGTAGTCCACCTGAAATAGAATGGACTGACCCTGCTAGGATGGAAAGAAGAGAGGCGATTACAGAACTTCAGACGTGGAAGAAAGGCACAGTGCTTGAAAGCTGAGGGAGATAAGAATCTTCTGAGGAGGTGCCTAGTGAAGAATTGGCACACCCTGTGATAGGGTATCGTTTCATTCCTCATGACCGAGAATCTGCAGCCTTGCTGCCCTCGATATAAGTTAATATAAGCAAGGTGACAAAAGCACGAAGCTCTCTCATCTGAACAAGATAGACTCAGCTTTGGCAGGAGCGCTTTCAGAAAGCTAAATCCGCATCTGATCAGTCAGCACCAGGGCACGGTCCCAACGCCCGGCCATGGTTTCTATGACAACACTTCCATTGTTAGCAAGAGCGCAGGGCTGCAAGCCTCTAGATCTACTGAGGTGGACCTAATGGAGTGGGATGTAAAGAGGATGGTGACTTTCTCTTCCAGTCATCCCCTTCCCTCCTAGGCAGTGGCCCTTTGAGGACAGGGATCAGACCGAATGGTGCCCCTGACAAGTGCCAAGAAGATTCTGACTCATAGAGTAGAAATCAGAATGAGTCTTGATAGTGGGCGTGGGGGCTGGGGACAAAGAAGGGAGAAGGGGAACAGGGGAGCTCAGATGTAATCTATCCCCACTCCTTCCCCAGCCTATCCACAAGATCCAGCCCCAAAACTGCCACCTGTTGTCTGGAGACTTCCAGGTCTATCCACTCTGCCCACATGTGGAGGAACTACTCCTATCTCTGAAACTCCGTGATTATCACTCATGGGTTTTACCCCACAGTTTTTTGTGAACTTGTATGTCTTTTCCTCTTTATTCTCCTAGATTTTAAATTCTCAGACACACGCAGAATGTGTGTCTGAACCATTCTCTTTGTAATATACCCTCCCCCAGACTAACACTTTCCACGTGGTTCTAGGACTGAACCGTTTGTTAAATTCCTACCTGAAGGAATACTAACTTGGGAAACAGTGAGTACCAGAGAATCTACATCTATCGAGGCTTATGGGAAACTGGTTTGGAAACCCTAGCGGGGATAATCAGAATTGTTTAGGGGTAGTTTTGCCTGGAGACAGAGATCTTTCAAAGTCCCTCCAATCCAAAAATTCAGAAAGGAACATAGGCTTCCTATAGTGCCCTCAAAAACAGGATTTACTGTTGTCCAAATCCAATACGGAAACCCCATTCATAAAGCTACCATTGCCCGTGAAGCAAGAGAATAAAAATGTTGCCACTTAAGCAATTACGATTTTCTATGCCCAACTCCCAGAAACACCCAGGAAAGGGTTGATGAAGTTGGAAGTTCTAGAAATAGCTCTTTCTAAAACAAGGCAGGAGTAAAGCCAACATAATGTGATCTCAGGAGAGCAGTTGCGCACAAGATCGGTTAGGAAGGCAGGTACAATGGAGATGAGAGGATAGCTAGAGATTATTGATCTCTGGAAAGGTATTGATAACTGAAAGAAAGCAAGCTTGGGATGGAGTAAAGCCCCATTCCTGGGCTAGCTGTGGGGAAGTTTTCTTTGTTGATTAGACTAAGTTCAGGGACGATCACAGGTCATGTTCTCGATATAACTGAAGAGACTGAATTTACGAGGAGAAGCTTCTAACCAAAATTTGCATTCACTTAACCGTTTATAGACTCAAGGCTTGTTTCTAATTTGCTTGGTCGTAGGTGGCTGGTCTTAGGCTGTTCATTTTATTTCCCAATACTAACTTTTATTTACCAGCAGGGACCTGGTAACTAGAACATGTGAGTCATATACCAGAGTCTTGGAATCCCATATAATGCCATAAGTCTGTGAACAACAATTATTTAAAAGCATAAGCACATTTTTCCCCTAAATAGCTGTCTACATTTATACAATGAAGACATACCAATGTAAAAGAAATAGTTAAAGGAATCAGCTCTCCCTGTGAAGTTGGCATAGCTGTATGATTACTGACTATATCCCTGAGGAGAGTACGAAATTAATCAAGTCTCATAAATTGCCTTCATAGAATGTGATCGTACTGTACAGTGGGGCATGTGTAAATAAAGGTGATGGGTTCTTTCAGCCGCGAGGGACCTGATTTGCGCTTCTCTCCTTCCCGCTAGATCTGTCAGGCAGCAGTAGAAGGGCTTTCTAGTAGAAAGGAAGAACGGAAGGCCTGATATACTCCTCCCAGAGCCGAGATTCTCCTCCTTGAAACTGTGCTGATGAAGGAGATCAGATACTGTATCCATTTGCTTGAGCTGCCATAACAAAGCACCACAGACTGGGTAGCTTAAATAACAGAGATTCATTTTTTTCACAATTCTGGAGGATCAAATTCTGAGATCAAGGTGTCGGCAGGATTGGCTTCTTCTGAGGCCTCTTTCCTTGGCTCATAGATGGCTGTCTGCACCCCTGGCTTCACTTGGTCTTCCTTCTGTGTATGCCTGTGTCCTAATCTCCTCCTATAAGGACACCTGTCATATCAGGTTAGGGCCCACCCTAATGACCTCATTTTAACTTAATTACCTCTTTAAAGACCTTATCTCCAAGTACACTCACATTCTGAGGTACTGGAGGTTAGGATTTCAACACATGAATTTGGGAGGCAGGGGCAGGAATCCAGCCCTTAACAGAGAATGTGCTGGGAATTCCTGTGGACCAGCCCCACACTTCATTTGTCATTCTTTAGTGTTGAGTCTACAGGTACATGCCTCAAGTGAAGTCGTTTTATGGGTGTTGGGTTTTTTCTCCTCCAGTAGGGTGGGTGGAACAAGTTAATTTGGCTACTGCGTAATCTTTAAACTGCTCTGTAAAGTAAATGGCCACTCAGTGTGATTCGTAATGTGTGAAAGGTCCCAACTCAAAACTGTATATCCATAATCAACCCTTTAACCCTTCCTTGTCCTAAAGAAACCAAAGGGCACTGGTTAGTATGGTAAGGTCGGGGTGGGGGGGGGAGTATGTTACTTTTTGGAATTTGGAAAGCAGACTGCTTTATTTTTTATTTATTTATTTTTTTTATTCAGTACGCGGGCCTCTCACTCTTGTGGCCTCTCCCCTTGCGGAGCACAGGCTCCGGACGCGCAGGCTCAGCGGCCACGGCTCACGGGCCCAGCCGCTCCGCGACATGTGGGATATTCCCGCACCGGGGCACGAACCCGCGTCCCCTGCATCGGCAGGCGGACTCTCAACCACTGCACCACCAGGGAAGCCCCAGCTTTACTTCATAAGGTTGAAACAGCAGCACCATCAATGAAATACAAACCAAAAATTTTACTGTTTCCAAATTTATTGCTGTTAATTTTGGTCTTAAGTTGATAGATTCCATAGAAGGTGATAAGTATCTTTTACCTCTTCCTCCATTAGAAAATTAGGTTAATAATGGATTCCTTGATCGAGAGTATCACCACTTACTAAAACATACGTGGAGAGAATAATCAATAAACAGGCTTTCTAGGAAAAAGAAAATGTTGAGTCTAAGGGTCACTTCAGGGGTTCCACGACCACCTTGGAGATTCACGGTGAATATGGGAGGCCTTGTTGAGCCCCAAATATTCTAATAATAGTAAGAGTAATATTAAATAGTAGAACTTTTGCCAAACACTTTACTCATTATCTTTGAAATCTCACGCTATTCCTCGTATAATACTCATTTTGCAGATGAAGAAACTAAGTCTTAGGGAGGTCAGCTAACTTTACTGCAGTTACATGGTTAATAAGAGGCAGAGGGGGGTTGATCCTGTTGACCCCACCTTGCCTCCCTATTTGTGAGCATTGGTTCTTCTTAGTTGTCTGTGGTCTGAAAGTCTAAGGAGAAACTCCTTGCAGGAGAATAAGGTTGGGGATAGAGGTACGAAGGAACTTCTTTTCAGTTTTGAATTGGGGATCTAAGGGAGTCCAGAGTCCCCAAAGAACACTGAAACCTGAAGTGTGATTCAGAATTTTCCCATTGCCAAGACATCAGTTAACCTAGATCTGTTACACCCTAACCATCACAAGAGGGAGGAAATAAGAACAAGGGTCAGGAATGGGGATTAGGGACTCTAGAGCTGCCCTGGAGTTGAGTATGCAGCCAACTCTGCCTCCAGTTTGATGTAGTCCTGTTTATCTAGTTTTGCTTTCGTTGGCTGTGCTTTTGGTGTCACATCCAAGAAATCGTCGCCAAATCCAATGTCATGATGCTTTCCCCGCTATGTTTTTTTTACTAGGAGTTTTATAATTTTAGGTCTTACTTTTAGGTCTTTAGTCCATTTCAAGTTAATTTCTGTATATGGTGTAAGGTAAGGATCCACCTTCATTCTTTTGCATGTGGATATCCTGTTTTCCCAGTGTCATTTGTTTTTGTTTTTTAATTTAATTTATTTATTTATGGCTGCGTTGGGCCTTCGTTGCTGCGCGTGAGCTTTCACTAGTTGCCGCAAGCGGGGGCTACTCTTCGTTGCGGTGCACGGGCTTCTCATTGCGCTGGCTTCTCTTGTTGCAGAGCACGGGCTCTAGGCACACGGGCTTCAGTAGTTGTGGCACACAGGCTCAGTAGTTATGGCTCGAGGGCTCTCGAGCACAGGCTCAGTAGCTGTGGCGCCTGGGCTTAGTTGCTCTGCAACATGTGGGATCTTCCCAGACCAGGGCTCGAACCTTGTCCCCTGCACTGGCAGGCGGATTCTTAACCACTGTGCCACCAGGGAAGTCCTTCCCAGTGTCATTTGTTGAAGAGACTGTCCTTGCCCCACTGAATGGTCTTGGTATCCTTGTCAGTCATTTGACCATATATGTGTAGGTTTATTTCTGGGTTCTCTATTCTATTCCCTTGGTCTTTGTTTCTGTGTTTATGGTGGTACCACTCTGTTTTGATTACTATATCTTTGTAATAAGTTTTGAAGTGAGGAAGTGTGAGACATCCATATTTGTTCTTCTTTTTCAAGATTGTTTTGGCTATTTGGGACCCCTTGAATTTTCATATGAGTTTTAGGATGGAGTTTTCTATTTCTGCAAAAAAATGCTCTTGTGACCTGAGGTACTGCCTTTGAAAACCACTTTTCTATTCTAATTTTTAGCAGAATTACTGAAAAAATAACAGCAGCAATATCTAACCCTCCCGTAGCATCAGCTAAAATGTGCCAGGCAGTATTCTCTACCCTTACTTAAATCAACTCGTTTAATCCTTGCAACAGCCCCTGAAGTAGGTATTGATAGTTTCCCCATTTATAGATGAGGAAACTGAGACACAGAGGGGAATTCTGCATCTTACCTAATGTCACACATTTAAAAAGGTCAGAGTAGGATTCAAGTGCAGGTGATCTGACTCCAGAGTCTGAGACTTTAGTTGCTATCCTGTACCCTTCATGGAAGAAGAAAAAGCATATAGGAGTTCAGGCTGCATCTGTTAGAGTCTTGGTAGATGTAGGCCAAGATGTGCAGATGTACAGAGAGGCCCACACATCTCACTGGGTTATATCTCTGAGCTGTGCTTCCCCAATTTTGTTCTTTAACATTAACATGTTACGAGAGAAAGGAAGGAAGGAGGGAAGGAAGGGAAAAGAAAAAAAGATACCTTGGTCAAAAACAAGGTAAACAAAATCAAACATTTTTACCTTCTGTAGAACATCTCAGAGTCTATGATGAGTTCACATGCGTTATAAAGTCCCAAAAGGAGGGCAGGCTATTCGGTGTTTCCCAAGCTCACTGGGTACAGAGCCCTCCCTCAGGGCCTGTAGACCCTCTCCTCTGGGAGGCTTTGGGAAGCGCTGGCTTAAACAAATGACCGGAAGCACCCCTTCTGTGTGTCTTTTGCCAGCAGGACGGTTTGGAACCCTCAGGCACAAGTCCTCCTCATGTGTCCATTTCTGTGTCTGTCCCTGTCAGTCACAGGCCTGAGCTCATGGGGAGCTGATAGCAGGAGTAGATTCCAGAAATCTGCCCGCTTCCTGGGGTCCCCGGGGTCCGAGAGGTGACTCCATTTTCAACCACAGCCAGGGACTGTGTGGGAATGAAAAGATAAAGGAACTTTATGCTCGAGGAAAGCAAGGAGCAACTGGGCCACCAGGAAGGAAATACAGAAAATAAAAATGGGGTGATGTTACCGAAGGCACAGAATTCTGGAGCTTCCAGCATGTATTTATTCAACAAAAGCTCACTGGGTGCCAGCTGCCAGGCAGTGCTCTCAGCTCCCCAGGGATTCTGTGGGGCACAGGATACCAGCTGACCCTCTAGGAGCCAACTGTTGGCCCATCCAGATGAAAATGTTTTTATTCTCTGCCCCAGTTTCTTCATCTGGCAAACAGCAAACAGAAAATGATGCCTTAAAAGGATGCAATCAAAAACACAATGTTGGGACTTCCCTGGTGGCGCAGTGGTTAAGAATCCTCCTGCCAATGCAGGGGACACGGGTTCGAGCCCTGGTCCGGGAAGATCCCACATACCGCAGAGCAACTAAGCCTGTGTGCCACAATTACTGAGCCTGCGCTCTAGAGCCCACAAGCCACAACTACTGAGCCCACGCGCTGCAACTACTGTAGCCCACGCACCTAGAGCCTGTGCTCTGCAACAACAGAAGCCACCGCAATGAGAAGCCCGCTCACCACAACTAGAGAAAGCCCGCGCGCAGCAACGAACACCCAAAGCAGCCAAAAATAAAAAATAAATTTGGGAGCTTTCCTGGTGGCGCAGTGGTTGGGAGTCCGCCTGCCGATGCGGGGGACGCGGGTTCGTGCCCCGGTCCGGGAGGATCCCACATGCCGCGGAGCGGCTGGGCCCGTGAGCCATGGCCGCTGGGCCTGCGCGTCCGGAGCCTGTGCTCCGCAACGGGAGAGGCCACAACAGTGAGAGGCCCGCGTACCGCAAAAAAAAAAAAAAAAAAATTTATTTAAGAAAAAAACCAAAACACACAATGTTATTTCAAATGTATAAAGACAGAGAGATACTACATAGAATCAAGGAGGTTGTTTTTCTTTAAGGAAAAAAGAACATAAATGAAATGGTAAAATTTTCAGAACCTAGAAAAATATTGTTTTAGGAAACAAAATTCAAAACTGAAAAACAGAAAGCAGCAAATCTAAGAAAATAAAGAGACAGTAAAAGGAACCGAAGTGAAAAGAACAGACGATTGGAAAAAGAGAAACCATTAAAAGATAGAGTGCAGATACAGACTGCAAAAGTGTTTAAAACAGCCTACTGCAAAAGATAAATGAATCAGCAGTCAGGTAGTGGCTGTGGCTTATTTATTTTAATATCCCCACTGGCTTGCAGAGATACTGGTGAGGTTGAAGGGAAATGACAGACATGTGGCCCGAGGGGGTAGCCGCCCCTCTGCCGAGGCCTGCTTATCAAAGGCTAAACTCCTCCCTTTCTTCAGTGATGCTAATATTTCAGCTTTCTATGCCTGCTCCTCCCTACTTTAATTTGGAAAACATTGAAAGCCCTGATACTATGGCAGTGGGACGTGACAGCATACTATTGCTGCTGATAAACAACTGAAATTACTACTAACGAAGCACTTAATTATTTCTAATGTCAGCTGGAAATTGTCCAAGTGAGGATTTCTAGAAACTCGTAGAGAATATTATTATATTTAAATTACCTCTTTATCTTAAACTGTTGCCCATGCTGGTATTTTAAAAATTGAAAAAACACAGAAGAGTAAATAAATAAGAAGTAAAAAAATCCCTTTCTCCCGAAACTGCTCCCTATACATAGCCCCTATTAATTAATTAAATTATTAATAGAAATGAATAATTTCTATTCCTTCTAGATATTGTCTGTGCCTATACATATGTATAAATGTGCATAACTTTATACAAATTACATCATTCTAAACATACCACCTTGTAATTTGATTTATTAAGTATATCTTAGATGCCATCCCATGTCAATACATTTAGAAATTTTTTGCATTGATACACAGTGATGCATTTCACGTTATATTTAATCACTCCCCTGTTGAGCATTTAGATTATCCTTTTTACTTTTTCAAAAAAATAATAAATTATTTGAGTGGAAAAATTCCTTTAGTGGAATATTAAATTAGACTATGTTTCCTTTAGTTTATTCAGTGAAAAAGACAACTAGGGTTCGAAGCTGAGGGCAAAATGGTGCAAAGCACTCTTATCTCCCAAAGAGAGAAATGGCAAGAAGCTCTCAAAGATTGGGGTAGGGCTTCCCTGGTGGCGCAGTGGTTGAGAGTCCGCCTGCCGATGCAGGGGACACGGGTTCGTGCCCCGGTGTGGGAGGATCCCACATGCCGCGGAGCGGCTGGGCCCGTGAGCCATGGCCACTGAGCCTGCGCGTCCGGAGCCTGTTGCTCCGCAACGGGAGAGGCCACAACAGTGAGAGGCCCGCGTACCGCAAAAAAAAAAAAAAAAAAAAAAAAAAAAAAAAGATTGGGGTAGCTACTTCCCCCAAGGTCTTTTTTTTTTTTTTAATTGAAGTATAGTTGATTTACAATGTTGTGTGAGTTTCAGGTGTATAGCAAAGTGATTCAGATATACACACACACACAGACATATACATATATATATAGACATATCTGAATATATATATGTATTCCTTTTCAGATTCTTTTCCATTATAGGTTATTACAAGGTATTGAATATAGCTCCCTGAGCTATACAGTAGGTCCTTGTTGTTTATCTATTTTACACATAGTAGTGTGTATCTGTTACTCCCTAATTCCTAACTTATTCCTCCCCCACTTCCCCTTTTGTAACCATAAGTTTGTTTTCTATGTCTGTGAGTCTATTTCTGTTTTGAAAATAAGTTCATTTGTATTATTTTTTTAGGTTCCACTCATATGGGATTTGTTTTTCTCTGTGTGCTAATCTCTAGGTCCATCCATGTTGCTGCAAATGGCATTATTTCATTCTTTTTTATGGCTAATATTCCATTGTGTGTGTGTGTGTGTATATATATATGAATATAGTTCTCTTTGCTATACAGTAGGTAGGTCCTTGTTATATATCCATTCTATATATAAAAGCACTGCTAACCCCAGCCTCCCACTCCATCCCTCCCCCAAACCCCTCCCCCTTGGCAACCACAAGTCTTTTCTCTATATCTGTGATTCTGCTTCTGTTTCATACATAGGTTCATTTGTGTCATATTTAGATTCCACATATTAAAAATATCACATGGTATTTGTCTCTCTTTCTGACTTACTTAGTATGATAATCTCTAGTTGTATCTATGTTGCTGCAAATGGCAATATATCGTTCTTTTTTATGGCTGAGTAGTATTCCATTGTATATATGTACCACATCTTCTTTATCCATGCCTCTGTTGATGGACATTTAGGTTATTTTCATGTCTTGGCTATTGTGAATAGCGCTGCTATGAACTATAGGGGTGCATGTATCATTTTGAATTATAGTTTTGTCCAGATACATGCCCAGGAGTGGGATTGCTGGATCATATGGTAATTCTATTTTTAGTTTTCTGAGGAACCTCCATACCATTTTCCACAGTGGCTGCACCAACTTACATTCCCACCAACAGTGTAGGACAGTGCCCTTTTCTCCACACCCTCTCCAGCATTTGGTATTTGTAGACTTTTTAATGATGGTCGTTCTGACTGGTGTGGGTTGATACCTCACTGTAGTTTTGATGTGCATTTCTCTAATAATTAGCGATGATGAGCATCTTTTCATGTGCCTGTTGGCCATCTGTATTTCTTCTTTGGAGAAATGTTAATTTTAGTATTTTAAGGAACTTCCATACTGTTCTCCCTAGTGGCTGCATCAATTTACATTCCCACCAACAGTGTAAGAGCGTTCCCTTTTGAGAAATGAAATTGTATTCAAGTTGTTTTCATCTAGAACAGGGGTCAGCAAACTATGGCCTCCAGGTCAAATCTAGTTAGTTGGCCACCTATTTTTCTACCCAGTTTTATTGGAACATAGCCACGCCCCTTCACTTACATATCTTACGGCTATTTTTGTGCTACAGCAAAGTTGAGTAGTTATGATAGAGACTGTGTGGCCTGCAAAACGTAACAAATTTAGTATCTGGCCTTTACAGAAAAACTTTGCCGACCCCAGCTCTAGAGAAGTCAAAGACTTAACTCCCCTGCCATGCCCTGGGGATCAACAAATATAACTGCTTGAGCAGCAGTTGGAAGAGTGGCTCTGTAAGCCCCCGTTGTTTGTATTTCTGGTGCCAGACTGTCCACACTCTTGAGCGACTGAGGGGAAGTAAAACCAAGGCAGTGCAGCCATTGCATTGCACTGCTGGGGAGAGGAATCCTTGTGAGCATATCCCCTCGGGCAGGATGGTAAGGCGGGGAGGTATCTACAGACTCATCAGCACAAAAGAGAAATTCCAGGAGGTGCTGAGCTGCTGAAGTGGAGGGTGGGCAGGGCTGCAGGAGTCTGTGCTGAGACTCTGGTCACTTGCTCATCCTACAGGAGCTGCTGACTCTCACCCTAAAGACTTTTCATTTCTGAAGACAAATGGTCGTCCACTCCTCCTCCGCCTCATTTCGCAAGAACCTCATCCTTACTTAATATGCCCATCCCCCCTACCCC